>NW_022589775.1:5154632-5266400 GCF_004348235.1 Phoca vitulina | reverse complement strand
TTCCTTTCCTTTCCTTTCCTTTCCTTTCCTTTCCTTTCCTTTCCTTTTCTTTCTTTCTTTCTTTCTTTCTTTCTTTCTTTCTTTCTTTCTTTCTTTCTTTCTTTCTTTCTTTCTTTCTTTCTTTCTTTCTTTCTTTCTTTCTACACTTAACGTAAGAACTACTCTCAGCAAATTTCAAGTACACAATGCCATATTATTAACTATAGTCATTAAGGTATACACTAAATCCTCAGAACTTATTTATCTTACAATTGAAGTTTGTACCCTTTAATCTAAATCTCTCCATTTCCCACCCCCTCACCTCCTGGCAGCCACCTTTCCACTCTCTGTTCCTATTAAATCAGCTTTTTTTTTTTTTTTTTGGTAGATTCCATTATGTAAGTGATACCATACAGTACTTGTCTTTTCTGTCTGGCTTATTTCATTTACCATAATAACCTATAGGTTCATTCATGTTTTTGCAAATAGCAGGATTTCCTTCTTTATTGTGGCTGGATGATATTCTATTATATATTTGTATCACATTATCTTTACCCATTCATCCATTGATGGACACTTAGGTTGTTTCCATGTCTTGATTATTGTGAATAATGTTGTAATGAACATGGGAGTGCAGGTATCTCTTCAAGATACTGATTTCATTTCCTTTGGACATATGCCCAGAAATGGGTTACTAGATCATATGGTAGTTCTATTTTTAATTTTTGAGAACTATCCATACTGTTTGCCATAATGGCTATACCAATTTATATTCTCACCAACAGTGCAGAAGGGTACTCTTTCTTCACATTTTGGCCAACAGTTAGTATCTCTTGTCTTTTTTTATAAAAAAGTGATGCCTCACTGTGGTTTTGATTTACATTTCCTTGATAATTAACTATGTTGAGGACCTTTTTGTGTACCTATTAGCCAATTGTATGTCTTCTTTGGAAAAGTGTCTATTCAAACATTTTGCCTATTTTTAAATTTTATTAGTTCTTTGCTATTGAGTTGTATGAGTTTTTAAATATATTTTGGATATTAACCTTTATCAGATGTGTGGTTTGCAAATTATTCTCCCATTCCACAGGTTGACTGTTCATTTTATTGATTGTTTCCTTTGCTATGCAGAAGCTTTTTAGCTTGATGTAGTCCCACTTGTTTATTTTTGCATTTGTTGCCTGTGCTTTTTTGATGTCATATCCAATAAAATCCCTGCCAAGACCAATGTCAAGGAGCTGTTCCCCTATGTTTTCTTTTAGAAGATTTATGGTTTCAGGTCTCACATTTAAGCCTTTAATCCATTTCAAGTTAATTTCTGTGAGTGGTGTAAGATCAGGGTCCAGTTTCATTATTTTACATGTGTATATCCACTTTTTCCAGTACCATTTATTGATGATATTATTCTTTCCCCATTGTGCATTGATTGTTTTTAAAGTTACTTCCAGATTGTGTTCTAGAGACAAGAAGAGGAAAGTATCTGAATTTGGAGATTAAATGATGTCAGCTATGGGGAAAGGAGAACTATTTACAAATAGTTCTCAAACTTTAGTGAACATAAAACTCACCTGAGGTTTTGTGTTTTGTTTTTTTTTTTTTAATGTAGAAAATAAGACCCAGATAATTCATTATGTTCTGAGTAGAGCTCAGGAATCTGGTCTCTAACAAATCAACAGAGGGTGATTCTGCGGTCCAGTATACTACTTGAACTTTCAGTCAGAATCTCACAGATCTTGGACCCCAGAGGTAATGAGGACAGAAATATTTAGAAACAGAAAAATTTCCTCCAGAATCTCAAAAGTCAACATGTCAATATTTCAAAAATTCCCAGCACCTGCCATATGCATTTAGAGATTATGGTCATCAATTTCAAACAGGATAGCTTATTAATGTTCGGGTAAGGAAGCAAAAGTAGTCGATTCATAACATATATCTTTCTGTTTCAATACTTCTATCTTATCATTTGTTTGAACAAAGGGAGTACTTATTTAATTATGATCTTTAGTAAATCAAAATATATGTGCATTTCCCAGGAATATTTACATTTCAGATTAGGCTCACCATCTTTGTCTTCAAATACTACTACTAAATGTATTAAAAATTAAAATTTTAGACCTTAAAACATAAGCCTATGACACTAAAGCAGATCCGCTTTTTGCAAGTAAATTTTTATGCAAGTAAATTAAATAATATATAATCATAAAAATGGGTCTGGGGAAAGGTACCAGCGTCAACCTACCAAAAATAGGGAAGATGGTTCCTTAGAGAATTATTGAAATGAATGAATCAGGAAAAATCAAAGACAGTAAAATCCAGAAGTGGCATTTACAATACGGGATTCATGAAGAGCTATTGTGCTCAGATTGGAAATGTCAATGCATATGTCTTATTTTTCCAGCAGAGACAGAAATTTTTAGAAATGCCATCACCACCGACCGCAAATGCCACTACTGCAAAAGCTCCTGCGGGAACCAGAACAGGCTTTGTGCAAAGTGACTGCAGAGAAAGGGAGGTCATTGAGATCAGAAAGCTGTTACAAAAAACAAACTGTACAAAATAGAAGAAAATGAAACTTTCTAGTCAGTTAAGAAAGTAAGAAATAATTTGAAAATTCTTATTAATTTATGTTTCCTGATTTTGATCATAAAGTAGGCAACTAGTCCAAATTTTCTTGCTCCTCTCCTCTCCTGGGCTTCTGCTCCATTGATGTCAGTCATATGAGTTGGCACATGGCCAGCTGCAGGATTCTAATCCAATGAACCAGCTACAAAGTCCTGAAGAAGAAAGTATTTCACAATGTCAGTTATTTCTCTTAGTGGGATTCATTGTAAGAGTAGTCATTTGATATATAGTTCCTTGTATTTACTAGCCTGTTAGTGCAGAAAAGTTTATATAGCATAGTACTAAAGAGAGCCTGCAGAGCTGGGACGAATGACGACTGGAGTGGTATTAGCTCTCCCACATTGTGTATAGTCTGGGCAAGGTCTCTAAATCTCGAGGTCCTGTCTTTTCAATTCCGTTTAACTCACACACAAAGTTTAAGCTATTCCTTCTGCCAAGGGCTTCCCTGTTGTACCCCAGTGTGGCCAAGGAATGTGCATGTGACCTGAGCATAGTCAGATGGTCTCTCCTTAGACTCTGGATATAGAGAGGAGTACCACACAAACTGGAAACTCATTTGATCAAGTTTACTTCTACAAGAGGCAGGGCTCTAATGAGATGAGGTATCTCTAATGCTCTGGTTCTCGGTCTGTTTCTCCACCTCTTCTGGAGACCTCGCTTCCCATTCGTTCTGTGAACTCCCTGATGGTAGTTAAAATCAAGATTCACTTTTATTAACAGAGCATGTGGTCAAGAGAGTCATTCAAATTTCACCTGTAATTGAAATAGGAGGTAATGAGTGAAAAAAAAAAAGGGATAAAAGTTGTTTAAAAAACAAAAACAGAGATAAATCTGAGATGCCCAGTTTGGCTATAGAGAAAAATGAAGCAGTAGGAAGGAATATTCAAAATATATTAAATCAATGGTTGAACCAAAAAGAAATAAAAATGATTTACTCTTTCTAGAAAAGGATATGCTTTAAAATTGATAAACAAGAATGGAAAAAAAAAAGGTTGAAATATGTAAAATGAGAGTGGAGAAAGAGAATGAAGAGGACATTACATTCAATATGAGAAAATATGTAAAAGTAGATTTAAGCCCTTGAACTTAAGGGAAGCCATCTGAAATATTGCTCCCAGAGGAAACTGGTGTAAAGGTTAGGTTAATTTTTTCCTTGTGGTATCATCAAATGACAGAACAGAAGATGGAAAACAGAGGGAAGTTTGGCATCTGAATTAACTGATGTACCTTGGGAAGGTCTTTGAATGTATCCACATTTTAATGCTAATGTATGCCCCTGCTTGTTTATTACTAACAACTATAATTTTATACCATGTTTAAGTAAATAAATCCTGGCAACAAGTTATTTCCCTAATAACAAGAATAACTGATTGGCAGATAAAAGACAGACCCTAAAGTCATTCTACCTCTTGCGTTTGCTCTCTCCTCTATCTTAGAATCTCACATGTTTTTCTGCAGAGAAAAGAGAAACCTTCAGGGCCAAGAAGGTTCAAGGGCAGTCATCACTGTCTTACAATTAAGTATGCTGCTTTGCTGGTCCATGGGTCCAAAGGGAAAAATATTTCATTTTAACAGGATAGCATGTCGGGGAGAGAGGAAGAAGGCCCTTTACAGAATGCCAAAGAGAAATGTCTTTTCCCTAAAATTTGCTTTCAGTAGTTAAGCTGTGACTGTTCATTTATGCTCAAGTATATGACATCTCCTTAAGTACTACATGCTGAACACCTAGAAATTTTTCAATTCCGTTTAACTCACACACATTCAATATGCAACTTACTATGTGCCAGACACTCTACCAGGTCCATGAGGCACAAAAATGATGTAGAAGACATTAATCTCTGCTCTCGAGCACTTTATGAAACAGTAGGAGAGATAAAATATGCATGTGGATAATTATCCATTGGAAGGTACTATGATCATCACTATAAAAGACATCCACCCTGTGAAAGTTTGCCATGTGTGTGTTATTGAGAAAACCAGTGCTGAATTTGTTGGGAAATAGAAGTAGGTAAGATATGTTGATAAGTTGCAGGATTTGGTTTCCTTATGTTATGAGAACCAATGAAACCAACACTCAGTAATATACAAACACACACTGGAACTGAGATAGACATTAGAAAGTCAGAGTGTCAGATAATTTATAGGAAACAGTGAAACAGTCTCCATCATCTGTTTAGCCACAATCTATCTTGATAAATAGGTTAGGAAGCAAGTCAAATAAAAGTCAAACTAAAAGTCTGTTTTTTTAATATAATAAAAGGAAAAGAAATTAGATACATCAACCAAAGATCCTCAACTAAAATATGAAAACGTTGAAGAGCTACAGAGTAAGGAAGGAAAAACTTGACAATGGCAATACTCAAAAGTGCATAAATTAAGATTTCTTCTGCCCTGAACAAGGGTAAATGCCCCCTTACTAAGTTCAATATTTCTGTCCTTATTTCAAAGTAACTATGTGAATGAGAATCCTTTGTTCATCTTTTTTCTTTAGATATGTTAATATTATTGAATAGACTTAACATGCCAATAAATATTTTAATTTTTGTACATCCTACTTGGTATGAAAGGAACTAGTAGTTTGTCACTGATTTAAGCTATTGAATTAAAACAGTAGCATAAATGAATGCATATTTCCTATAATCATTTTATTGTTAATCCCTAATCTGGAAAGATGCATTCATTCTTCCATTCTTTGCTCTATGGCTAGGTCTTTTTTTTTTTTTTTTTTTAATATGGTGTGATGATTGGAGCTCCTTTCCTTTTTCTCGCATAAACCATATTAATAACATGTTACCTATATTTTCCAGTAATGGCTCCTTTATTTGCGTGGTGGTTGGAAGTCTCAGTAACTTGATACATGGGCTTCTCTGTAAACTGCCTGTCATCACCACATGGTACCTTGCTTACCCCAGAGGAAGCAGAGAGAGAGAGAGAGAGAGAGAGAGAAACAACAGAGACTGAGAGAGACAGAGAGTGAGAGAGCTACCAAGAGCTATTACCCAAAAGGGAAACAATAATCTTTTAAAGTCTAATCTGATAGATGACATACCATCATTTTTGCTATATACTACTGATCACACAGAGCAAACCCAAGTCAGTGTAAGAAAACCCTACACAAGGGTCTGACTCCCGGAAGAAGGGGATAATTGGAGGCCATCTTGAGGGCCGTGTACCACAGAATGTTATCATGAAAACAATGCCTTTCCTAACCCTTTTTTTAAACTTTTTAATTGTTTATGTGTGCATGCAGGATAGATTTGGAGTGGCAAGTGCAGAATTCAGAAGACAAGGTAGGAACTTGTAGAAATAAGAAGCTGTAAACAGAGATTAAGAAGCAATTCTAAGATGGAGTCCATTAATTAGAGTCTAGTGCAAGAATCGGTAAATCCTATTTTTAACTTGAAAGCTCACAAATTCTGGAAAGAGATCACACATGTCTTCTTTTAGTCTTTTACCTCATCAGGACCATCAACAGTATCTCTACGCTTAAGCTAAATGAACAGATAGTCTTCCTTATTTTGGCTACATTTTCCACAAGCTTTTGTTTCAAAAACTTTATTTTAGTCTCCCAGAGCAGTCTTTGAAAAGTCTGCATTGCCTTTTATTTACTTTCTTGAGCCTGGGAGCATTTTGAATACTCCTCAGAGCTTTGAAAGCAACTGGTTTTTCTGCCCGGAGGAAATTTGAACAGTTCAAAACAGCTGGTAAAATAGCTCAATTCTTCTTTCTTTCAGAAGATGAAACCAAAGATGAAAGGGTGTGATTCTTCCAATCACTGTTTCAGTGAGGACTCCCCCCCACCTAAAAGATCAATCACATGAGAAACAGAAAGTTTTTCAGCCTAAAGATGACTTTTCAATAAAGAATGAAAAAATATGAGGTGATAGACACACATCCACAGTGGGATAATTCAAGTCTCAAGAAAACAAATTAAGTATCTGGCCATTCATTCAATCTTAATAAAATGTAAAAAAAATGGATGGACACAGAGTTGTTGGTTTAGCCTTAAAAACTTCCCTAGGTGTGATGGATATTGTTTAAGAATAGAAGTTCTGATGTCTTCTAATTTCCAGTGATATTTGACAAGCAAATCTGAACTAAACTAATTACTCTAGCAGATTTCCAAACTGGAGTATGATTATGGAGTTAAGCAGACATTAGCAGTGAAAATTTAATTTATGTGTCAATTTGTTACACAACTACAGATTAGTTTAGGTGCAATCGTAGCGATATTTTTGTCTCTCTGGTGTATTGGGAGCTATATTCACAAGATCTACTTTCATGAATAAAACATCACTGAATCCATTCCAATGTCAGTTGGGGTAACTAAAGCAAAAATTGCCTCTGGGACAAAAGAAGGCATTAAAATGAAGACAACCTCACCTTGGGCCATGACATCACACACAGCTACAAGGCCCCTGGAAAAGAAAAAGTCTTCATTATGGTCATTTTTCACACATCACCCTAGCTGCTCATAAACCTAGAAACGGAGATCGATTCAACAATACATTCTTTATATATCTGCAGGTCATCTTTAACATAAATGCAACTAATAGCCATACACACACTCACACGCACACTCTTTTCAAAGAGCACATTAAAAAAGATAGGATAGTCACCAGAACTGAAAATTTAGATTCAGAATATGAGTCCATAAAATAATAACAAGACAAAAGCAGAATATAAGTATTCTAAAAGTGGGGACACATTTGTTTCAATTATTTGTATTTAAAATGACGGTAAAATTTTTTCTAAAAATCTTTCCTTCTTTCATTGATTCATTCATAAATAACTAGTAAGTACAATGTCAGACTTCAGGAATACCAAATTAGGTCCTACCTCCTCATGGGCCAACAGCCTAGCACGGTAGTCCTTAACCCTGTGTGAACATCAACATCTTCTGAGGACATTAAGATTACATACAATAAGTCCCACACATGAAGATTCAGGTTCAAGAAGAGGTTTGGGTTGTACATTTTGTAGTTTTGTTTGATGTAATGAAAATTTCTCTTATAATGTATCAAACAAAGATTATTTTTATACACTGAACTACGTTCTGTTCAATATTCAAGTAAGATTTATGTAACCAATTAATCAAAATGTAGAAGTTTAATAAATTAATTCCCCTAATATCTAAGCATTTATTACAAACTCATTTAATTAAAATTTCCTTGGACATCTGTTGTGGGTTCAATTGTGCACACCACCCCCATCACCAAATATGTGAAAATCCTAAAGCCAGTTCCCTGTGAATGAGACTTTATTTGGAAATCAGGCTGTAGCAGATGCAGTCAAGTTCAGACAAGATTATATTGGATGAGGGTGGGTCCTAATGCAATGACTGCTGTCTTTATAAGGAGAGGGAAGCACGGAGATACAGAAGCATTCAGGAAGAAGATGGTCACATGAAGACAGCTGCAGAAATTGAAGACATGCACCAACAAGCCAAAGAATGCTAAGGATTGCAGCAACCATCTGGAAGTCAGAAGAAGCATTCTTCTGTACAGCTTTCCAAGGTCAGGGGCCCTCATGGCTGTCACCTTGATTTCAGACTTCTAACCTCCAGAACTGCCGAAGAACTGCAAGAATTACCACCCAGTTGGTGGTAATTGAAGTAGACCTAGGAAGCTAACTCACAGGGTTTCCAAAAAGAAGCCTGAGTAAATTCAAATCTTTGTTCCTCTATATGTAATGTGTCTTTTTCTCTGATGCCTGCAAGATTTCCTTTCTATCTCTGGGTTTCAGCAGCTTAGGTATAATATACCCAAGTTTGACTTGCTTAATATTTTATCCTGCTAAGGTTTCTTTACAAGTCATAGATCTGTGGCTGGTGGGCTTTCTTTAATTTGGGAAAACACTTGTCCATCATGTCTTCAATTACTCTTTTGGTCTTATTCTCTCTGTCTTCTCATTCTGGGACTCCAGATATGAATACGTTAGACCATTTGATATTGCCTCACAGTTTTTGGATGCTTTGTTCTTTCTTCTATTTTTTTTTTTGCTCTGTGTGTGTGTGTGCGTGTGTGTTTCTTTGAAAAAGAGAGAGAGAGGGTGCATGAGAGCAGGGAGAGAGCCAGAGGGAGAAGGAGAGAGAGAATCCCAAGAAGACTCCCCACTGAGTGTGGAGCCTGAAACAGGGTTTGATCTTAGGATCCTGAGATCATGACCTGAGTGGAAATCAAGAGTCGGACACTTAACTGACTGAGACACTCAGGCGCCCCTTGTTGTTGTTGTTTTAGTGTTTATTTTTTTCTCCCTGTGTTTTAGTTTAGTTAATTTCTGTTGACCTGTTCTTCAGATTCACTTATTCACTTAGCAGTTTCAGTCAGCTGAAGAGCCCATCAAAGAAATTCTTCACCTTGGATACTATGTAATTTGTTTCTAGAATTTTCCTGTGACTCTCATCTCTACTATAAAATTTTCCAGGTGTTGATGCATTTTGTCCCCCCTTTCTACTAGATTCTATAAGATCTCATTATAAAGTTCCTGACTGATAGTTCATCATCTCTGAGTCTGATTTTTATCTTGCTTTTGTGTGTCCTAATATTTTATTGAGTGCCATGTTTTGTGTGTAGAGTATCAGTGGAGACTGAAAGAAATAGTATTTATACTTGAAGGATGGTATGCTTCTTTTGGGCAGGCTATTGTATGTGTGTGTGAAGATGGGGAGGGAAGTGTGAGTCAATCTGTTCAGAGGTTGAGCGGGGTTTGTGAACTGTCATTGCTGCTTTTGCCTTTGGGGCACCACACATTACATAGCCCTTTTGTTGTGTGAGGTGTTGTTACCACTGGCTATGCCAGAGGGCTTTTCTTGGTGTTCCTATGCTCCTTCAGTTGGAGCAGTCCCTGAATGCACCACACAGGGACTCTCCAAGCATTTTTCCCTTCCCCAGTGATAGACTACCTGCTATTACTTGCTATCTGATACTTGCCTTGGAGTGGAAAAAGGGAAGTTTTTTATTTTTCTGGTCTGATTTCTGCACCTGGGACTTATGTATAGGTTTTTCTCATTTCTACTTCTCTTCCCCATGCCAATCAAACTCTTCCTTGTTTCTATGGTAGATTTTGGACAAGAGAGGCTTTCCCAACACTTCCCAGAGGGAGCAGAACTCTGTATTCCTATAGGCTCCAGGTTCTATGAGTTTCCTGTCTTCTAGAGGTTTTTACTTCTAGCCCTTGCATGAAAACAATGAATCTTTTGTCTGAGTTTTGGGAAGTGTTTCATGCCCTTTCCTTGAGAGAAGGATTTGGAGAAGTGAGTTGTTTCCACGTGTGCCCTCCAGTGGCCACTAATCACCTCTTGCATGTGTGGGCCACTGAGGAGACTCCTTGCTCCAATTCTGAGTACCTGGTGGAAGCCCTTGAAAAGAACCTGAAAGTGGATACAAACTCCTCTTATGCCTGGGGCATCCAGCTATTCCAAAGGTAAACACTAACCCACAGTTGGCTCTTAGGAATTTATTTAAATTTTAGCTGATTTCTTCTCATTAGATTCTATAATGGCCACCTCTTCTTCTCAAGCTTTTGAGGTAAAACAGGACATGTGTCACCAATCCTTTGGAATGGCTTGCTGCTCTTTGGAGTTTAGTACATTTCGTTGCCATGAGACATCATTTCTCTGATGAGCTCAAAACAAAACAAAACGAAACAAACAAACAAACAAAAACCTAGTTATAGCTTAGTAGATTATCCAGACTTTTCTCATTGTCAGGTGGACAGTGATGTTTTCTTGGGGTTTTCTACCTCCTTAGATGAGGCAAAATTTAGAGTGGATTTCTTGACTCCACAAGGATAATGTTCTGATGCACATTACAGGTTAAATGTCATTTTTAGTACACTACATAGTTATTGAAAAAGATATATTAAAAACAATTTAACATTTCTAAAGGATATATAAAAAGTCTATGGGAACATATTGGAAAACATAATTAATTCTCTTTAGGTTAGGGGCTTAGGCTTCCCAAGAAATTCTCTCTAGAAGAGATGAAATTTGTTTGTCTCAAAAGATGAAAAGAGTTTATTAGGCAGAATAATTTTGGTGCACAGTCACATTTAAGACCATTGAGATAAGGGCATATTTATGGATAAAGTGCACAAAGACTTGTTAGAAAGAGAATTTGACACAGTTATTTTTAACAACAAAAATCTGGAAACTACCCAAATGTCCAACAGTATAAAAGAATATTGAAATAAATTAAAACACATTCATTAAATACAATGCCATGTAGCCATATTTAGGAAACATAACTGATTTTTAAATTAAAAAAATATTTTACAAAAACATGTACAAGATAAACATGTACAAAATAGGCATGGTTTAAATTACATATATATGTGTATACACATGCATGCACATATGTAAAGAGATACACAACAAACGTGTTGAATGTTTTTCTGCTATTGATATTTTCAAATTTAAAATTTTTATTTTAATGGATCTAATTTCTTTTAAATGCCTGTATTTTTAATGCCTTACATATAATGTCTTTAATATCAATGTCTAAAAAAAATGAAAGGTGGGGCACCTGGCTGGTTCAATCAGTAGAACATGTGACTCTTAATCTCAGGTTGTAAGTTCGAGCCCCATGTTGGGTGTAGAAATTACTTAAAAAAATAAAATCTATAAAAAAATAAATTAAAAAAAATGAAAGGTATTAAAAATAGGTGAGAATGAACACAAATGCCCATGAGGATGTGGAGCAGGAAGTCTGGTTCATGGCTGGTGGGAATGCCACTTTGGAAGTGGCAGGTACAGCCACTTTGGAAGACAGTTTGGTGATTTCTTACAAAACTAAATATAATCTTATCATACCATCCCCAGAAAACATACTCTCTGATATTTACCCAAAGCAGTTGAAAACTTATGTCCACACAAAAACCTACTTACAGTGTTCATAGTCACACTGCAAAAACTCGGAAGCAAACAAGATGTCTTTTAGTAGGTGAATGGATAAATAAACTTTGGTCCATCCAGACAATGAAATATTATTCAATGATTAAAAAGAAATGAGCTATTAAGCCTTGCAGACACAGGGGAAACTTAAATGCATGCTACTAAGTGAAAGAAACCAATCTGAAAAGGCTACTTACTGTATGATTCCCACTATATGACATTCTGGAAAAGGCAAAACCAGGGAGCAGTAAAAAGTCAGTGGTTGGGGAGGGATGAATAGATGGAACACAGGGAATTTTTAGGGCAGTAAAATGACTTCATATCATACTATAATGATGGATACATATCATTATACATTTGTCTAAACCCACAGAATGTACACCAGGAATGAACCTTAATGAAGGTTCTTCAATTTTAACAAGTGTACACTCTGTGGGGGATGTTGATAAGAGGGGAGGCTATCCCTGTGTTAGGCAGGGGATATATGTGGAATCTCTGTTCCTTACTTTTAATTTTGTTGTGAACATAAAACTACTCTAAAAAAATAAAATCTTTAAAGAAAAATAGGTGAGGAAATTAGAAGAAAAAGAAAATGAATGTAAGATGAAATCTGGGATGAGATCAGTACAAAAAAAGTATGTCTTGGGTACTGAACTTAAAGCTGAAAATATTCTTAGTTCTGAGGTAAATTTTGCTCAAAATTTTCAGATTTTGCTCTCAGTTTCCCAGCAAGCACAAAGAGATATAAACATGTCATAAGATTCATAGTCTTCAAAAAATAGGAAGAAATAGATTTCCAAGGACAAATATAGGTAACTTGGTATTAGGATTCAAAAGAAATCTCTGGGTCTTTGCCAAAAAAGGACAGTGGGTCATGGAGTGCACAACATCCTCAACAATATCCTGGCAGTAAATACAACCATGATTTCCATAAGTCTATTTCACTGGGAGTTATTTGCAAGAGAAATAAAAAAAAAAAAAAGATTTCTTTTTCAATGGGGTGAGGATGCCAATTTAGGCTAATATAAAATGGCTTGATAAATTCCAAGTTCCACAGTGTTCTGGTCTACATTGCAGTTTGAGTTTGGGAACATAAAGGAGTAGATGGATGGCAAATCCACCTGGTATCTATCCATTTATGTTGCTTTTTCTTGCCTGAGATTTGGCAAAGTATTAGGTGATGACAAGTTGGGAGTGCCTGGGTGGCTCAGTTGGTTAACTTCAACACTCTTGATTTCAGCTCAGGTCTTGATCTCAGGGCCATGAGTTCAAGCCCCGCATAGGGCTCCAACTGGGCTTGGAGCCTACTTAAAAAAAAATAATAATAATGACAAATTGTAAGTCTTATTCTCCTATAGAACCTGGAATTCAGCTATCCCATCAGAAATCTTCTGAGCAGTGAAGAACCTGATGCAAACAGAGGCTTACACAGAATTCACCTGTTTCCACACAGAGGGATCCCAGGAAGGACTTGTGGATAAGGTTCTGTGAAATGTCATCTACAACTAATTCTGGCTCTGCTTTCAAAAAACAAACCAATGACCAATCAAGACCCCCCACCTTTCAGCACCATAGTGCCTGTGACAATAACTTGACTCCAGAAAAATTGTAAAGTGAATGTAACCAATCATTTTAGATTATTAAACACACACACACACACACACACACATACACACACACCACTTATTAAGAACCAGAACCTGTCAAATAGTAAGCAATGTAACTTTAAGGTGTCCCTCCTAATTAAAAGGTTTGCACAATTAATTCAAAAATAAATGAAAGCATTAATTAGTTGCTCAAAGCAGTTAGGTATATAAATTGGATAAATTTATGTGGAGCATCTACTGAAAATTTCTAGAATACTTGATTGCTTTTTATATTTTTTTTTGGCAGTAATTGAATAACATGGCTAGTTGTCAATTAAGTCCATTCTATTTCATGACAATAAAGCCATGCCATCTACATATGTAATTATATAAATATGCTCTTTTTTGACTTATTCTAGTAAAGGAGCATGCATTCATGAGCTAAATGAAAGTGATCCAGAGTAGTTAAAATAAGTGAAAAAGAAACTACAACCCTGTTTTGTCCTTCTGGTAAAATTGCCTAAACTATGTATGAAGGTATTGTTTTTCCTGAGCTTGAACTTCAAAAAAGCGTTCTGTATAAACATTAATAAACGTCATTCTATAAGCTCGTGAATTTTAGCCTTGAGGTGATTACCGTCTCAGGCAAAGGCTGAAGAAAGGTCACTCAGAATAGCCACATGTTTATTTTATTCGAACAAGGTGATAAAGAATCTAACTGAAGAGCTACTACAGAAATGAAAAGATTATGAGGAAGTCAAAAATTACCTTGAGCCCACTCCCACATATATATATAGTCTTGCTGGTCAAGACTGCCAGAGAAATGAAAGGAAGCATCATAAACCTAGGAGAAGTTTCTACTTAAAGATAGCAACCTGAAGGTGCAAGTAGGTGAGACATTCCTCTTACAGTGGCCAGATAAACTGTATGATGTCTAGTGTCGACCCACGAAAGACAAAACTTCAAGTTGAAAGATAAAATGTATGTGTTTTTTGGAGCCTTAGGGATTGCAATCTGGGAGACCCAGAGTTGAAGGAAATCCAAAGTGTGCTCTGGAGAGACCCAGGGGGCTAAGGTTATTTAAAGAGGACAGGGAGAATTTCTATAAGTCGTTTTGAACGAAATGTGATTGGTGCTGGAATATCAGTAATTACACCGATCTATACATGACTGGTTGCTAGGGCTAGTGCTAAACAGAGGGTCCATTTATGCCAGTTCCAACATGCAGCCGATGCCTTGGCTTTTAGCTGAGTTCAGCAACAATGCCGAGAATTTGAGAAAGAAGACGTGCCTAGGTCCCACTTGCCTCATGGCCCCCTGAATCAATTTTAAAAATGACTCTTTCAGCCATACTTACTCTTCTCACTTTTCCAATATAAGTATATCCCTAATACCGCATGAGACTTCCTTATGCTAAACGTTTTTTGTTAATGTTGTTTATCTGAAATTAAAATGCAACTGGGTGTCCTGTATATTTATCCACTACATTGGACACCCCTAGCCCCTCTTTCTTGGGGGCCTTCTAAAATTTCAGAGAATAGAATAAAAAGGTATAAATGCACAGTGGCAAAAAGAGTATGTGTTGGCTGAGTGGCTGGTGGAGGCATCAGGAGAGGAAGAAAGTTAAACAAAACTCTGCTTGAAAGGAAGTGGATGAGATAATATTGGCAAAGTAAATTGTAAAGAGTTGCAGCCTAGAATGCCTGAGAAGGAGCTGTAATGAAGAAGGCAGCCAGCCAGCCAGCCTGGCAAGGCCCAGGGAAGGTCTGGACTAAGGGGTGTGGAGGGAACTAATAGAGAAAGTCTGAAGAGGTAATGTTCCATCACCCCGAGCACCCCTTGTAGAACGGCAGACAGCAAAACTTGTGTACATCTGGCAATACAACAAAAATCACAAGAAAGAGCTTTTCCCAAAGACATTAAAAGGACTATTTGGCAGATATAAGGCAGCTATGAAAGAGTGATTGCCTTTGACTTGGAACTGATTTCTCAAATCTCCCCCTAAAGCAAGGCCTTTGAGGAGTCACATCCTTAGAGATCTGATTCAACTTTTCTCCCTGGCACACAGTAAGAGCTCAGAAAAGGTTAGCTCTAATTATGAAGAGGAAGAGATTTCTTAATACTGGAGCAGTAACTCAGGCCCAGTGGAGAAAACGCTATACGAGTATTTCTAGGTAAGTGGTTGCTCAACGAAGAAAAATGGAGGTTGCTCAGACCCAGCTTCTCTAGAAGAAAAAAAGCAAGCCGGGATTCAAGGTAGACATTATACTGAAGAAAGTGTGTGTCTTTGGCTGGAATAGCTTCAGTGCTTTATCTCTTAAGAAATTAAAGTTCTGAGGCGGGGAGGGGGGGGCAGGGGGGTCTAACATATATCGCTACTATTTTTATTGTTTATCCACCACGGTACAGGATTATTGCCTCATAAAAGAGCAAGACCCCTTTTACCACTTAGGGGAAATTCAGAAGTGAGGTTTTGTAAGATTAAGAGCCTTTATCAAAAATATCCCCATTGGTTAACTGAATCCATCTAGTGCATCCATAATTAATCAACACTAAAGAAAAGCCCAGAGGAGTCAGTGGCCCTTCACAAGCTATTAACAAGAATGCATTGTAATTAAACTAAGTCTTTTCCTGCAGTTTTTTTTTTGCATAAATATTTGAAAATGAGACTTTAGTAACTAAAAGTATATTTTTAAAAACATAGAAAGAGGAGAAGGCAAAGAATGGCTTTATGAACTATTTGTATATCCCTTAGGTGAGATTTTTTAATCTTGTTGTTATATAACAATTCCTTGCTCTCCAGCCTATGTGGGGCCTCACCAAAAAGAGCAGATTTTCTCCTAAGAGACAAAGGGCAAATTTCTGGAGAAATGAGTGTGCAAGAGTTATGTAGACTTGTTGACTCCTTTAGAAATTGTTCATTTGAAAATTACACGGAGAGTCACAGAAAGCCTGTGGAGGCTAGAGACAGAAACTGGATCCCAACAGATCTGGGCTGATGTCCTTATTAGGAAAAGACATCCTGAAATAGCAAATGAAAAGTGCACATTTGAGATCTCTGAGAAGAAAAATCATATTCATTCAAAAGGAACAATGGCAATTTCATTCTGAAACATGAAGAAATTGCTGAGTTCCAGAGGGGAGATATTCTAGGTGTGAAATAATGTCTCTCGGCCCTGAGGGTGGAAAATCATCTGTGATTCTTCTTGCAAAATGTTCTTGCTTTATTAATTGAAGCAGCTTGGTTACTTCATGAAGTAATGGAACTTTCCCATCCAGAATAGACCACAGATGAAAGAACTAATAATAAGAATAGTAAGAGTTAATATTAGTAGAAAGCCTATTGAAGAAACCAAGCAAGGAATGCACTTCTTTGCTAATTTGAAGAACCAGAGGTTTGGGATGCCTGGGTGGCTCGGTGGGTTAAGCATTTAACACTTGATTTCAGCTCATGTCATGCTCTCAGGGTCATGATCACAGGGTTGTGAGATCAAGCCCCGCATCAGGCTCCATGCTGGGCCTTGAGTCTGCTTAAGATTCTCTCTCTCCGTCTCCCTCTGCCCCTCCCCCGCCCCGGCCCACTGACATGCGTGCTCTCTTTCTCTCAGAAAAAAAAAAAAGAAACAGAGGTTTTATTAGTTTTTCTTTTTTAATCTATTTTAAATAAAAGGTACTGCAGAAGCAAAAGCATATTCTGATAAACTTGAACTATCAGAATCCACATATCAGATTTCTTTTATTTATTATTCTATCTGTTTGGGGGCAGCTGATCCACTATGTTTGGGGGAAAATCTGAGCAGCAAGAATTAAGTGATAAACCATGTTTCCAAAGACTTATAGCTGGATTGTGAAAGCCATTGAAATCCAATCTTCAAAGCCAGAGTCCAGGTTTAGGAAAAGTTTCTTTGTTAAAGCAGCAACAGGGCACCAACTAGATTTCCACATAGGGAGATATGTCAGTTCAATTGTAAAAGTATTCCCAGTGCTTCAACCCTCCCTCAGAGACCCCATTCAGTTCCTCCCATCAAGAGGTAGAATGGCTTTCCCCTGCCTCAGGCTGACCTTGTGACTTGTTTTGGCCAATAGAATGCAGTAAAAATAAGGATGTGCCAGGTCCAAGCTGGACTTCATTGGTCCTATGTGCTTCCACTCTCTCTTGGAACTCTGCTCCTACCATGTGAACAAACCCAGCCTAGCCAGATGGACTGAGAAATCATGCGGAAGGGGTTCCAGTTAGCTGAGGTCATCTCAAACATGTCTGCACCCAGTTGATGCTATACCCAGCCAAGGAGAACTGCTGATTCCCCACTGACCGCTGACCATAAATGTGTGCCTGAGCCCAATGCAGGCCAGAAGAACCATCCAGCTGGATCTTTAGATCCATAAGCAATGATAAATGTTTTTGGTTTTAAGCTCATTGAAATTTAGTTGGTTTGTTACACAGCAATAGCTCACTGACCTAGGAAAGCAGTAGTACATTCAGACACAAAACTATTGGAATAAATTTCTTTCATTATCTTTAAATTTATGCAGCCTAACCCACTGAAAATGTTCCAAGTTATGAAGAATATATAAAGAGCCAGTGCAAATTCATCCTTGGGAATCATGAAGCTAAGACAGAGCCATTCTGTGACAAAGATGCATCTCTTAACAGGAACCAATGTGTCTACTATCACCCTGGTGGTTACATATTAGAGGAAAAAAGAACAAGTTAAAAGTGCAAGGGTATGGGGCCCCTGGGTGGCTCAGTCGTTAAGCATCTGCCTTCGGCTCAGGTCATGATCTCAGGGTCCTGGGATCGAGCCCCGCATCGGGCTCCCTGCTCAGTGGGAAGCCTGCTTCTCCCTCTCCCACTCCCCCTGCTTGTGTTCCCTCTCTCGCTGTCTCTCTCTCTGTCAAATAAATAAATAAAATCTTTAAAAAAAAAAGTGCAAGGGTAAACTGATTCAGCAATCACAGTCCTCTAAGGCATAACTCTGTAGGAATGGGCAGTAATTCTGCATAAGGAAAGTAAAGAAAAGAAATCGTCTGATCTTTTTGTATTAAAACAAAATTCCATGATCAAGTCCCTCATTTTTACCAACATGTTTCTATCTTAATCTGTATATAGGGCAGAAAGGCTATGTCTTCTGTGATTCCAGATTCCTTTTCTAGGGTCTCAAAAATAATTTATCTTCAGTTAGTGTGTGTTAGTTTGTGTATCCGATTTCTCCCTATAAGAAGTTGCTTATCAGAAAGAGTAAAAAATTAAGAGAACTCATTTACAGTAAGTTACCTTTTTTCCTACAGACTTATCTCTTAAGGTAAAGCAAAATCAGACACTAAGTGGAATCAGTCAGCAAGGAGAGGGCAGACACATGATTTTCAGTGGGAAATGGAAGTACATAGGCTGTAACCCACTTAGATTCTACTGTCTCTCTCTTCATGACAGAGAGGGCTCTGAAGAAGGGTGCCTGGTGGAGAGGACAAAGGACTAGTTGTCATGTCCTGAGGCCGGTGAAGCAACACACCCTAGAGACATCAGTTGCTCTTTGATCTTTTGAAAGATTTTATTTCTGATAGTATTTCCTTAATCTGTCTCAATTCCCTGCCTTGAGATTTAGAGGGATAATTTCTCTTAAAATGAAAATATGACAATCCATGACATTCAACACTGGTAGAGTTTCTCTGGAAAACAAAAGTAAGGCTTCCACCTGCTTTCTAGAAGAATGCCTATTACTTCTTGGAAATGACTAAATCGTGCTTGCCACGATTCTCCCCAGAAGATCAAGAACACAGGTGTTTTGTTTCTTTCATTCTTTCCTTAAAGCAATGCTGGATAATATTTACACAATTTAAGACTTAATTACATTTGACATTGAAGTAGCTATTTCTACAGAAATTCATATTTCTTACAAGTAGCAATGAAGTTTGCCTTTTCTCCCTTAAAATGTCTCATCAGCTTATTTTACCTTTTTATTATAGTTTTAGCTCTATCTGGCTCATTCTCTCCTTGTTTGCTCCACCCTCCCTCTCTCCTTCTCTCCCTCCCTTCTTTCCTTCCTTCCTTCCTTCCTTCCTTCCTTCCTTCCTTCCTTCCTTCTTTCCTTCCTCCCCATACTTTCTCTTTTTTTTTCATTGAAAAAACAGTGGAACAAAGATGTTTTCCATTTTCTAACAAAGCTTCTAAGTATGGACTCACAGACAAAGCAGATACCTAACAGTGAAGAACTGAGAAACTGTCATAGCAATTGTAGAGTTTTGACAGAAAGTTGTATACTAGTTTCCCATTGCTGCTATAACAACTTATCACAAAGCTGTGGCTTAAAGCAAAGAAGATTCTTTTATAGTTCTTTAGTTCATAATCCAAAACGGGTCTTGTGGGGCTAAAATCAAGGTGCCAGCAAAGAATTTCTAGGGGAGAAGTGGTTTTCTTTATTTTATTTTATTTTTTATTTTTTTAGAATGCAACTTCCTTTTTTAAAATTTTTTTTATTTAGATTCAATTAGCCAACATATAGTACATCCTTAGTTTTTGGTGTTTTCAATGATTCATTAGTTACGTATAACACCCTGTGCTTGCCTTTTCCAGTTTCTAGAGTCTAGAGGTCTCCTGCATTCTTTGGCTCATGGCCCCTTCCAACATCTTCAAAGCCAGCGATAGAGTGTCTTTTCTCTCTGACTCTGCTTCCCTCTGCTTTGTCATTATGTTGATTTGTTCTGATTCTGATCAACTTTTCTCCCTCTTGTATGGGGCCTTGTGACTACGATGGGCCAACCTCAACAATCCAGGATAGTCTCTTCATCGAAACACCTTTAACTTAATCACATCTACAAAATCTCTTCTGCCACCTTAGATACCATTCACAGATTCCAGGAATTAGATTGTGGACCTCTTTAGGGGTCAGTAGTTTGCCTACCTTAGAGGAGTAATCAGTGTGATATATTTTGAATAATTTTTGAGCATGAACTATGTATTAGGCAAAATTTAAGTGCTTTCTCATACACTATTCAAATCTTAATAGAGCTCAGTGAGAAATGGATTACTTTCCCCTTTATAGAAAATTAAATAAATTATTACCATAATTTATTTGGCAGAACTAAAGTTCTTATAAGAATACCTCTGTACTTGTATAAATTTTTCAATTAAAAATTAATCATTCAAATATGTCTATTTTAGGAGAATTTTTTTTATTTTAGGAGACTTTAAAAAATCTTATAAAATTTCTGGGCACCTGGGTGGCTCAGTCATTAAGTGTCTGCCTTTGGTTCAGGTCATGATTCCAGGGTCCTGGGATGGAGCCCTGCATTGGGCTCCTTGCTCAGCGGGAAGCCTGCTTCTTCTTCTCCCACTCCCCCTGCTTGTGTTCCCTCTCTTGCTGTCTCTCTCTCTGTCAAATAAATAAAGTCTTTTTAAAAAATAAAAAATATTATAAAATTTCAATATGACTTGAGAAGTCATTAATATAATAAAAACACTTTTTGCTACTAATGTTTTGACTTGGGTTGACCCATGACTTAATAGTAAATTGTCTTGAATAGCAACCCAAGATGAATAGCTGTAGCTTGTCATAACATTTACACAAGAGGGCATAAATCTGAACAATATTTTTTACTTCCCATGTATAAATTAGTATATAATATCTTCTGGAATTTTAGCCTTTGGAAAATGTCAATTCTACAATTAATATGTCATCAATCTATTGCTCCCTAAGAACAAAATTATTATATCCATAAGCCCTATGGAAAAAAAGATGTTCTATAAAAACATTCATTCAGAAACCATTACCTCTTGTTTAAGGGAAACGTATTATGGATTTTAAAATACCAACTTCTAAGACTTCTTGACCTTGGGTTTCTTTTATATCCAAGATACAGCAGTTACATTTTCCGAGTGTTTTTTTCTATCCTGGTCAGAACTGGGAAGTGAGATGATGAGAGAATTAAGTTAAAGAAACATAATGCTTAAAGAGCTTTGCTCATATTTAAATTCAAGAGTCTCCCTAGGAAGATTTAGGCACCTGAGCTGAAGGAATAGCCTGCCAATACTGTTCATTTTTAAATTCCATTTATATGGAAATGTTAACTCAAACTATCTTGCCCTCAATTTCTACATCCTGATATTATTTGAAAGGATCACCAGTACACATATTGATGTAAAAGGCCTGAGGATGAGCAGGTTCTAAAAGATGGAGCAGAGGAATAGAGTTGACTCTAAGAAGTGTCATTGTCCTTGGTGTTTGAAGATGGCAATATCTGTCAACAGGGATGATGCCACCCAACAGCTTCAACTCACAGGATTTGACAGCAAACCTGAGTCATGAATCTCTCTATTACTGGTTTGTACTCTGCTGCTAGGTAACTTTATGAGAAATGCTTGTTTCCTCTACATCTAGGCAACTATATGTTTTCCCTTACAGGAAAAGTTCAGTTTTTTGTATCTCACATTTAACCTGGCCTCAATATTCTTTATTCTGTTTGTTTACTGATCAATACTTTCAGGATAAGTGAAGCTCCTTACCCTCCACAAATAAAGAACAAAGATTTCAGCTTCTCAGATTAAGTGGCCAGGGAGTTTACCCTTTGTCAGCTATGTCATAAAGGTGACTTACTTATCCAATCTTAATATGTAATGTAAGTTTTTGACAGGGGGAAGTCTAAATGGTGACAAGAACTGGTATTCTGTGAAGATTATTGAAAACCAGGATAACTAAAATACCAGGGTTGTATATTTCATAGTAAAGAGTACTTTAGTTTAGATAAAGATATATTTTCATGATAATTATAGACCATAAAATACTAAAATCTGGGCTTACTAGAAAAAAGCCTCTTTCATTGCTGCATCCTAGGGGCACCACCAAGCATGGTTCTCCACAGCACTACTCTCTAGCCTCTTTCATTTGTACAGTCTTCAACAAGCATCTGAGGACCTACAATGAACCTGGCACTGTGCTAAACACAGAGTAGGCACATAGGAAAGGACTTAATCTCATCCTTTGAGAACGGTATCCAGAGCCTTAATACCCATCAGAATCTTTTTTTTTAAAGATTTTATTTATTTATTTGACAGAGAGTGACACAGCAAGAGAGGGAACACAAGCAGGGGGAGTGGGAGAGGGAGAAGCAGGGTTCCCACTGAGCAGGGAACCCAATGTGGGGCTTGATCCCAGGACCCTGCCATCATGACCTGAGCCAAAGGCAGACGCTTAACGACTGAGCCACACAGGCTCCCCTCCATCAGAATCTTAAGGTATAAAAATATATAAATGGCCCATAAGAAATATTAAGATGGGGAGGGGCAGGTAAGAGAGAGAGAGAGTCAAGAAAGAGAAGGAAGGGCAAGGAAGATAATGCCCTGAGCTTAAGAGGCTCAAGATTTAATTGGTGAGATAAGACATAAATTAAAGCAAATAAATAAGTTACAGCAATATAGAACAAAAGAAAGTGAAATAGAATGAAGGAAGTTTGGAATAGTGGCCAAGTCAGTAAGGAGGCCAAGTGACTCTGGTCCACAAGACATAATGGATGAATTACATACACCTTTTAGAAGTCAGATTGTCAAATTGCACTGTTTGAAGCTTATCCCCTGTTTTCTTTCTCTGCCTCATGTTCAATATTGTGTCCACTCAACAAATGGTCAGCCCACTCTCTCTTACTTAAGGAACATCCATTTTGTTCAACAATCCAACATCTTGCATATGACCATGTGTTTCTTTGGGAAGCTGTGATAATCTCTTCTTGCTTGTCAGTACTCAGTTTAAGAATGAACACATGAGCAAGTCTGGTCAATAAAGACATCGACAAGAATTCTGGAGGCTTCTGGGGAAAATGTCTGCCTCCCTTCCTCTTCAACTATTTTAAAATGGAGACTGGATAAAATCATCCCTCTTCTTCTCATGGAATTTGTCAGGTCTCCATGGGACTACAGATGAAATCTACAAGGAGAGCTGCCCTGAAAATAAAATCAATCCATGAAATATGGCAGAGGATAAGGATAGAAAGAACTTGAATCATTGATGAAGTCATTGAACCACTAAATTCACCCACCTGGGAGCTGCTGTCTTTTGATAGAAATTCCAATGTGCAATAATAGATTTTTTTCATAATATAAAATACTTTGAGTTTAGTTTTTTATTGCATACATCCAAACACATCCAAATCAGTATATCCTCTAACTTGTCATTTGGCAACTTCATGCTTCATTAAGATTGTTATATGGTGACACACTGGGGAAATGAAACTCCTTGGAAATTAAGTTTATACATTTAACTATTTATTTGAAGTGTAGATGGACAAGAAGGGGGACACTACAGACCAAAAAGAATTTTAGAGATTATATATGACTGCAAATAGGCATAACATATCTTTTTCATGTGTTATTTTAAAAATTAACAAAAATATCTTCAACTGGAATCCTATCAGACAATAAAAATGTGGCTTTTGGCATTTCCCTTACAAGATACAGATACATATATTTGATTCTAAAATCTTGGAACATATACATAAAGCTTTTATAATTTGTAAGAAAAAAGAAGACTGAGATTTTTTTAAATGCATAAATAATCCCACATTATATTTTAAAGAGGGGATATTTTGTAAGTTTAACCTCAAAATAGAGTCATGTACCTGTGGCATAAGTTTCTTTTTTTTTCAGTTTTTGAACATTTCAATGAAAAAGTAAGCACATCATTCATTTGATGTTATGTAGATCAACTATCTGATATTCAATATCGCTTTACAATTGATTTAATGTCAAATAGCCATATCATCAAGGAATTGGGAGTTTGCCTGCATTTCCTAATTCCTTGAACAGTTCCATGTGCTAGATGGCACTGCCTCCCATGGCTTCTTAGTTTCAATATGCATATTTATTCACATGGCTTGTATGCATATTTTGGACAGAAACTAATTAAGAAATGAATCTATTTATAATTTTCGGCTGTTAATTTTCCATTAGCTGCACTTTTTTTCAATTGTATCTATTTGGAAAGAGCATGTTTGTCATTTTCCAAAGGAGAAAAAAGTAAAACCTAATCGATTAGATCACTCTGTAATAAATTTGTGGGTGAATGCAAAAACAAAGCAAAATAATAACTACCTAAAAGCTATTCAATTTGCTGAGGCTGTATTACAACCTTTGCAGTCCCTGTTGTTTCCAGAAATATAATGATAGTTTGTCTTTTTATTTTGATAGAAAAATAATAAAACTGCTTTTGTCTCCCAAAATGTCTGACAAATGGCATGCGGTATGACCCTTGGAGTTACTGTGTAAAAGTTAAGCTCACAAGTTCACTAATTTATGGGGAAAATAGAGAAAAACATGTCAGAGTCATAAGGAGAGTGACTTTTAATTGGAAATTTGCACTTAGGACAATATACAATTTTAGTCCCCCAAGGTTGTTATGTTCTGAGTGGATAGAGGGAAACAGAGTAATTTAAAAAAGAAAAATATGGTTAGTTTTTTGTCAGTTTTCTGGCCATGTAGCACTGCCAAGTTAAAAGAATTGTTGAAATTCAGCAGAAGTACAAAAAGACCTCTTATACTCTGATATAAGCATCACACAAATGAGTTGAACTGATGGCTTTTATTCCCTCATCATTTCCGAAGTACACAATAATGCTAACATTTTGTTCTTTCCTGCTGTTTGATAAAATTGTGTTATATACGACTCCAGCTAGGTTTTGGCAAAAATTATTTTAATAACTACCTGGATAGCGATTAGATTTTATGTAAGCTGGCATCTTTGTAAATCTCAAATGAATTGCTTATTTAGAGGTAACAAAAAAGGAAAAAAAACTGAATATTTTCATGGCAAATATAAAGAATATGATTTTTTGTTTTGATATTTCAATATTTCTTGCTTATATACATATTTTCCTGTTTCAATATCTCTGAAATTAAGAAGTATCTTATAATTAATGTTGTGAAATATTATAATTGACAGCTCTTCCCGTAATGAAATATAAAATAATGGTGCCAATTATTAATAGTATCTAAGTTTAGATAAAATGCAGTAACTTTACTATGATAAATGGCTGGTATAATAAGGACCTCTCTAAATTCAAGTTGTATAATCTTTTTATCTACCTGTCCAATTCACTTGCACTTTGAGGCATGAATTTCTCTTTCTCCGTCCTTTTCCTACAGTCCTCCTTTGAAGTTCACCGTCCTTGGTCACCCAGCATTCTCAACATTCTATTCAAAATAGATTTCAACTGTTACCTCTTCCTAAAAGCTCTCCTTGGTTATTCCAGCCAAAGACGTCATCTATGGTCTGTAAACTATGACTTTTCTATTCTGAATTACAACTATAGCACTCTTCATATGTTGTCTCAATTGGAAGAACAAATATTGGGAAGATGTCAATGCTACCTAGAGCAATCTACACATTCAATGCAATCCCCATCAAATACCATCCACTTTTTTCAAAGAAATGGAACAAATGATCCTAAAATTTGTATGGAACCAGAAAAGACCCCTAATAGCCAGAGGAATGTTGAAAAAGAAAAGCAAAGCCGGTGACATCACAATTCCGGACTTCAAGCTCTATTACAAAGCTGTCATCATCAAGACAGTATGGTACTGGCACAAAAACAGACACATAAATTAATGGAACAGAATAGAGAGCCCAGAAATGGACCCTCAACTCTATGGTTAACTAATCTTTGACAAAGCAGGAAAGAATGTCCAATGGAAAAAAGACAGTCTCTTCAACCAATGGTACTGGGAAAATTGGACAGCCACATGCAGAAGAATGAAACTGGACCATTTACTTACACCACACCCCAAAATAGACTCAAAGTGGTTGAAAGACCTAAATGTGAGACAGGAGTCCATCAAAATCCTAAAGGAGAACACAGGCAGCAACCTCTTCGACCTCAGCCACAGCAACTTCCTAGAAACATCACCAAAGGCAAGGGAAGCAAGGGCAAAAATGAAGTATTGGGACTTCATCAAGATAAAAAGCTTTTGCACAGCAAAAGAAACAGTCCACAAAACCAAAAGACAACCGACAGAATGGGAGAAGATATTTGCAAATGACATATCAGATAAAGGGCTAGTATCCAAAATCTATAAAGAACTTATCAAACTCAACATCCAAAGAACAAAGAATCCAATCAAGAAATGGGCAGAAGACATGAACAGACATTTTTCCAAAGAAGACATCCAAATGGCCAACAGACACATGAAAAAGTGCTCAACATTGTTCGGCATCAGGGAAATCCAAATCAAAACCTCAATGAGATACCACCTCACACCAGTCAGAATGGCTCAAATTAACAAGTCAGGAAATGACAGATGTTGGCGGGGATGTGGAGAAAGGGGAACCCTCCTACACTGTTGGTGGGAATGCAAGCTGGTGCAGCCACTCTAGAAAACAGTATGGAGGTTCCTCAAAAAGTTGAAAATAGAGCTACCATACGATCCAGCAATTGCACTACTGGGTATTTACCCCAAAGATACAAATGTAGGGATCCAAAGGGGTATATGCACCCCGATGTTTATAGCAGCAATGTCCACAATAGCCAAACTGTGGAAAGAGCCAAGGTGTCTATCGACAGATGAATGGATAAAGAAAAGGTGGTATATATATACAATGGAATATTATGCAGCCATCAAAAGGAATGAGATCTTGCCATTTGCAACGACGTGGATGGAACTGGAGGGTATTATGCTGAGCGAAATAAGTCAAACAGAGAAAGACATGTATCATATGACCTCACTGATATGAGGAATTCTTAATCTCAGGAAACAAACTGAGGGTTGCTGGAATGGGGGGTGGGGTGGGAGGGATGGGGTGACTGGGGAGGGTATGTGCTCTGGTGAGCGCTGTGAATTGTGCAAGACTGTTGAATCTCAGATCTGTACTTCTGAAACAAATAATGCAATATATGTTAAGAAAAAAAAAAAAGAAGAAGATAGCAGGAGGGGAAGAATGAAGGGGGGGAAATCGGAGGGGGAGACGAACCATGAGAGACGATGGACTCTGAAAAACAAACTGAGGGTTCTAGAGGGGAGGGGGGTGGGAGGATGGGTTAGCCTGGTGATGGGTATTAAAGAGGGCACGTTCTGCATGGAGCACTGGGTGTTACACACAAACAATGAATCATGGAATACTACATCTAAAACTAATGATGTAATGTATGGTGATTAACATAACAATAAAAAATTTTTAAAAAGATTTTTTGTGGTGCAGTTGTCACAGTGAACTAGTTGATGTTCTTTTAACACTCAACACCTCAATGTTTCCATGATTAGTTCATGATGCTTCCTCAGGCTATAATAGCTTTTCCCAATTCCCTTATCACAATCTTTTTTTTAAAGATCTTTCTCAAAGACTATGAATTAAAAATATCCTTCAAGGCTCTCTGTCAGAATTATTTATTTCTTCTGTGCACATATTGTTACATTGCATTTAGCTCTCTACAACATTAGTCAGCCTTGTTTGAGATTTTTTTTTCTTTCTTTCCTGAAGGACTATAAGCAATTTTAGGACACAATATTTTCTCTTACATATTTTTGTTATTTTCAAAAAATCTTAAGCATAAAAGGTATTGATAGTCTTTTTTTTTTATGTTACCACTAATAAGAATCCCTACTATTTATCATGTTTATAAAGTCAAAGTGAAAAGTTTCTCTGTGAGGTAAAGAAGTAATGTCTCATGCCTCGCTGAGCAAAATAAAGTATTTAAGTTGAGCATCAAAAATCAATTGTCTCATTTTCTGCCAATTGGGATGCCACTGGGTCCATTCTAAATAGAACTAGATATGAAAATTTAATTTAGTAATTATTCATCTCTTTGTTTAATGATTTCTTCAAATTATCCAAGATCTGATTCAAAGTATCTTTTCTCCAATTAAAGAGAGGTCCAGAAAAACAAACCCCTGCATCTAAGAGAAAGTGACTCTCAGAGGGCGTTGATTGTTTCTCCAACAGCAATTTCTCCCTTAATCCTTGTTGTTAAGCTAACTCTCATATTCTACAGAATATGAGATACAAAAATACAGAAGTATTTATGGAAGTCAGGATCATACTCTAAACCCAAGGAGGAACCATTATTGGTTAAGAGAGGGACATGTGACCGAACTCTGGTCAATTACAAGTAAAGAGTAGACCACTAGAGCTACTTACTTGATTGAAAATAAACATTAGTTTCATTTCTGGCATTGCCAGTTAAGCTCCTTTTCCATCAGCCCTTCAACAGATAGCAACTATTAACTCCAGACAAAATGCCAAAAGCAACTACCTGAAGACACTGGAAAGTAAATAGAACAGAAAGAATCTGGAGAGGAATGGACACAGAGAAGAAGAAAATGATATTGTGTGAGCTTTCAATTTTAGCCTTTTAACCTGCAGGCAAGCCACAGTTTGTACTGCTCAGGCTGGCTAAAATTCTGATAGAAAATTTAGTCTTCCCGGCCTAAAGAACTAGAGGACAGACTTCAAGGCAACCACAGCCACTAGAATGATAGTAGGAAATCTAAGTTAGACTAGAGGCATGGAAAGAGGTTGACCTAAGTTCTGACTATGAACTCTGCTCAAATAAACCACTTCAAATAAGCTCAGCTTGAGGTGCCTGGCTGGCTCAGTTGGTAGACTATGAGACTCTTGATCTCAGCATTGTAAATTCAAGCCCCCTGTTGGGTGTAGAGATTACTTACAAATAAAATCTCAAAAAGTTCAGCTAAAACTAAAATAACTGAACTGAAACCTTAGTTGTTGCTGGAAAGAAAGATTTTGTAGTTGGAGTTCAACCAAGTAAAATGAACAAAAGAACAACAGTAGCAACTGTAACAATAACAGAAACAAAAACATTTTCTGGAGCAATAAACAAGATTCACAATGTAAGTCACAAAATCATGATATGATCCAAAAGTATAAAATAAACAAAGAATCAGTAAAATGTGTCCTTCCACAAAAGAAAAAAACAATAAACATAGAACAATCCAATACATTTTGAATAAGCACACAAAAATGTTAAAATAGCTAGTCTAAGCAAATAAGGAGATAAAGGAAAACATATTTGCAATAAATAAAATGATAGTAAAACAGAGAAACAGCATAAAAAAACACTAAATAAAAGTTTCAGAAATAAAATAATGTCTTAAGAAAAGACATTTCTTATATCAAAAAGAAAAAGAAAAAATTTAAAATTAATGAATTAAGAGTGCTACTTAAGATGATAGAAAACAAAAGTAATTTCAAAGTAAGTGGAAGGTAGAAAAATGACAAAGCAGAAATCAATAAAATGGCAAAAAAATGTTAAGAGATTGTTAACAAAAGACAAAATTTGGTTCTTTGTAAAGATTGACAAAATTGATTAACCTCTAGCTATACTAATTTTCAAAATGAAAAAAATGGAAATTATCAATATTGTTGCTGAAAGAGAGGTAATTACTACAGATCTTATCTATGAAAAGGATTCAAATAGAATGTTAGGTACAACATTGTACCAATAAATTCAGTCCTATAATAAGTGGATTGAAAAGTTTTTGAAAACAAAAAATAAAGATAAAACAAAAAATCTGAATAGCTCTCTCTCTCTACTAAATAAAATGTTTTAAATAAAAATGTTTCCACAAAGTGAATTCCAGGCCTAGATGTTCCACTCTTTTTTTTTTTAAGTGTTAAATGAAGAAATCACAATAATCTTACACTAATACTTTCAGTAGATAAATTTAAAAAGCATATAAAAATAAATATTTATAAAAAAAGAAATATTTATTTCTTTACTCCCATGCCTCCTTTCTTAGGCTTTGAACAGACCTATGTGCCTTTTGGTGTTAAGTCAGCCATCTGGCATGCAAGAGGGGAAATTTCAGAGCCTAGCTGAGAAGCTAACCCTCAATGCTACATCATTAAATTATAGAATTATCCCATTCTGAAACTGCTTGTTTGTGAACTTCTTATTTGAAAGGCATTAATAAATCACAACTCTTCAAGGCAAAATGGTACTTCGAGGAAAAAAAAAACTTATGTTGTTAAATACTTTATAAATAAAGAAAACTGAGTAAAACAAATGTGCAGCTTAATGATTATTAAGCAGTGATAACATTTATTACAATCACTCTTCTCAAGACATAAAAAATTGCAAGTCATTCCCAAAGACCCCACATCCTCTTACCTAATTATAATCCCCTGAATCCCAAAGATTAACTATTATCTTGACTTTTATAGTTACTACTTCCTTTCTTATTGTTTTACACCCACATGACATACTCTAGTCAGATACAATAGGTTTTTGGCTTTTCTTTTTCATTTACTTTAAGATTTTATTTATTTATTTGAGAGAGAGGGAGTGAGAGAGCACAAGCAGGGGGAGAGGCAGAGGGAAAGGGAGAAGCAGGCTCCCTGCTGAGCAAGGAATCCTCAAGGCAGGGCTGGATCCCAGGACACTGAAATCATGATCTAAGCTGAAGGCAGTTGCTTAACCAACTGAGCCACCCAGAGGAACCTCTTTTTCATTTTTTTAATGATTATTTTTGTTGTTGTTCCACTGTTGAAGTCTCTTTTCTTTTAAAAAGGGGAATTTCTTTCAATATATGTATCTAGATATAAATATTTTACTTCACACACAGTCTTGGAATAACAACTATATAGCTTTACATATTTAACACATGCTCTTAAATAAGATGATTAGAGTTTCAGGTAATAATGGTAACGTTGGTTCTTTCTTTTTAAAAATTCTCTTTTAATCTCTTCTTTCTCACAGAATTTATCTGTTAATGAAACTGGATCCAAAGACTCTAATCTTGGCTGTTTGCTTTCTCACAGTGTTATTTCAACATGTTCATCTGTTCTCTGCATTGCCTATAAATTGGTAGCTAGGTCTAGAGGCCAGATCAGAATCAGAATCAAGCTTTTTTTTGGCAAGAATTTCAAAAAATGATGGGGTAATACCTTCTTTTCACATCATAGCTTTTAATACTCAAAACTCTCTAGAACTTTCTACTCTGAATGTGAAACTCCAAGTTTATACTACACCAGATCCACTCATAGGTTATGTCTGGGTCATAGTGTGAGAAGTTGAGCACAGAGTATGGAAACAGGCATGTGAAATTGTAGAATAATCATTTTAGGCTTATAGTCATCCTTTTGCATGAATTTTGCATGACTCTAATGGAATCAATAATAGACACGTAAAGCAAAACATTAAGTCATTTATGTACAAGCAAAATTTTTTCCCAATTACTACTCTACTTCGCTATCGCATATGTGACAAAAATGAGTTAATATAAGATCCTCATTATTGACCTTCCTAGTAAAAAGTCTTGGGGATAGTTGCATTACACAGCTAAGTGAAAAAATATCAGATAAGTTCACCAGTTTTTATTTTTATATTCCAAGCACTGAACGTTATAGGAAACATTAATCTAAGTCAATTAATTAATTTTTACTTACCTAATAAAAGATGATACAATTATAGAAAATTATATTATCAGTTGTGAAGCTATTTTTATCAAAAAAAATATACTTAATATGGGAACAATAATATCAAGAGCTCATTTCCTTTCTCACTTTATATTTCAAGTGAAAATATTTATAGCCTATTGAGAAAACATTTTCATAAATTACTGTTTAAAAACCTAGTAGTCTAGGGACACCTGGGTGGCTCAGTCGGTTAAGCATACAACTCTTGATTTTGGCTCAGGTCACGATCTCAAGGTCCTGGATTCGAGGCTCAAAGGGGCTCCACACTCAGCGCAGAGTCTGCTTGTCCCTCTCCCTCCCCTGCACTTGCATGTTCTCTCTCTCAAAAAAATAAATAAAATCTGAAAAAAAAAAAAAAAACCTAGTAGTCTAATAAAAACAAACAAACAAACCCCAGTAATCTAATTGTGGTTTTTGTTTGTTTGGTTTGGTTTGGTTTTTTTTTTTTTTTTTTTTTAAATATTTTATTTATTTATTTGAGACAGAGAGAATGAGAGAGACAGAGCACATGAGAGGGGGGAGGGTCAGAGGGAGAAGCAGGCTCCCTGCCAAGCAGGGAGCCCGATGCGGGACTCGATCCAGGGACTCCAGGATCATGACCTGAGCCGAAGGCAGTCGCTTAACCAACTGAGCCACCCAGGCGCCCTGGTTTGGTTTGGTTTTTTAATGTTGGGAAGAAAATGGGACATCTTTCATTTGAAATACATGGAAAGAAGTTTAACATTTTGCTGAAGAACTGTCATTGGTGATTTACAAGAACTGTCACTGGTGATTTACAAGAACTCTTAACCAACAGAATAGTGATTAATCATTTTCCAAGGAGGAGCAAAGTTTAAGTCAGTAAGTTTAGCTGTTAAGTAGAAATGCTGCTGATTGAAAACAATCCTATATATATGTTCATGTATATATGGCAGAGGAGAAAATGTCAAGTAGTACAGTAGTAGGTCCATGAATCAGAAGAATAACTTGTCTCTGATAACTTGTAATAGTCATAAAATTTTCTCTTTTTTTAAAGATTTTATTTATTTATTTGAAAGAGAGAGAGTGAGTGAGAGAAAGGGAGCCTAAAAGGTGGAGCCCAAGACCTGAGCCAAAGGCAGATGCTTTACCAACTGAGCCACCCAGGCACCCCAGTCATAAAATTTTCTGATGATAGTTGGATGGAGAAAAAGCAAGAAATCTCTAGCAAAAGGTGTTCTGAAGAACATTCTGGCATTTTCTGAAAAAACTAGGAGTAGCAACATAGGCTCCTGACTTAAGATACTTGAATCAGGCATAATTTGCTATTTAGATGTTCTCAAATTATTTTAGCTAAATGAATTGACATTTATTTAAAGTTACATGGAAAATTGAAAAATTCAGTATTACTACATATTCTTATGGAAAAAAATAAAAATTGCTAAGCAACCAAGTTTCTTTAGGTTTAGAATATAATTTGAGAACTAAATTTCTGGAATTATCTGTGGCTGTAGTCATTTGACATAAACTCTGGGGCTTAATTAAAACTTCGTAAAACTGTAGTTCTTAAAAAATGATGTTCTTCTTACTTCATTCTAGCTACATCTATTGTGGTTTGGCCACTCTGTTCATTTTCATTCTTCCCACCCATATTGACCAGCTATTCATTTTCTGGAATTCCTGCATTTATAGTCCCAAAGAAAGCCTTTACTTGGTTTTAGCAGTTGTCAGTCATTGTAGAATGCCCTACAAACTTTAGCTCAAGGCCACTACATAGATCATTGGATGATGTTGAGTCAGTTATCCATTGCTGGTCCAATTGGCTATTACCTTAGTGGTGAATCTATGTAGCAAAGAAAATGGTGTTCTGGGATAAGAGGCCACTTGGCTGCTTTTCTCAGCAGAAGGCTATCTGAATGGTAGCCTTCAAGAACACAGGTAAATTATTCATCATTATAGATAGTTTTTCATCTGGTTGGGAAAACCTAGGGTGCTTAAAATGGAGATTAATAACCACCATAAATACTAAGTCCATATATTTCAAAATATATGTTTACTAAAATTTATATCCAAATGGTAACCTTTTTAAAAAGCATGGGAGTTTTAAAAATCAGTGATCTATTGATATTTATTGATGTTTTATTAATTTTATAACATGTAACAATAAAAATAATTATCATTTATATAACAAGGAGATTTTTATTCAACTTTGTACTACTGAACCCATAGAAAGAACTAATAAATGTTTATTCAATTAATAAATAAATGGATGAGTAAATGAACAATTATGGCTTTTTCATATTTATTATCTTATGTGATCATCACAGTAATCATTTATTTATTCACTGAATATACATAGAGTATCTATTATGTGCCAGGCACTTTGCAGTAGATATTACTATTGTTAATTTGTTTTTGTTGTGATTGCTGTTGTTGTTGTTATTATAGTTTTTATCTCCATTTGCAAAGGAAACTAGGGATCAGAGAAATAAAGCATGCAATTGGAAAAGCTGGAATTTTATTCCAAAAACTTTTAATCAAACTCCAGAATTTAAAACTGACTCCAGTGTAATGGTAGGCTAATGTCTCTTTCTGCCCCAGGACTTTCACATGCTCTTCTTTCTAAAGTAGCACACTTCCCCCACATACTTGACCATCTTAATTAGTTAAGTATTTTTCATTATTGGGATTTCAACTCAGAAAGCATTTCAGGAAAGTCTGTGCTCCTCAAATTAATTCAGATTCTCATGTAGAATACTTTCATTGCACCCTGAAGAAACTCTTCTTTGAGTATTTATCATTGATGTCATTAATTCATTAAATGCTTTTTTTTTTTCCAGCTCTCCTAGTGTTATATAGGTTCTATGAACACAAAACCTACGTCTATCTTACTTACTGTTAAAATATAATCTTAGGACAGTGTGTGGGAAATACTAAGTACTTGAGAAATGGATATTCATTGGATGAATGAATGTGCCAAAAAGATCATAAATCTTGAAGTCAAATATATGAATTCAAAAGTGATCTTAAGTCCATGAGGACCTCATTTTCTCCACCTATAAAATGGAAATAATGAAATCTACCCAATTATGAGAAAAATTCTGTTGGCTCTGGGTAGAACATTGCAGTTACCACCTTCCAGAAATGAGGGACAAGACTTGTACCCAAGCACATTAGAACTTTCAGAGGCCAGGACATAACACCAGTGGGGTTTCCTTCCTTGCTCCAGCCCCTTTGATTTTATAGTCTGAATAGATAAGTACAAAAGTAATTCAGACAAAGACTGCTTGAGTAACTTAGGTTCATTTTATTGCTGTATGCAAAACCCCAAAAAAGGTACATGACATTTTCAGTGGGGTAGTTTTGTTCATTAGAAAGAGAATCAAAAAGTCTTTGAATACATTCTAGCCACAAGGAAAAATAACTTATTCCAGGTTATTAATGTCATTTTTAGGTCCTGCTATACTCAAAATATATCTTCTCTTTTTTTCTAAGGAGGTGAGGGTGTTTTGTTTTAGGATTTCTTTTTGCAGTAGAAGAGTATTATTTTGTCTCATAAAACATGATTTTATAGTAAGAAACAGAAGAAAACAGGACAATTTTAATCATTTAGAAGCCATAGCAGCTTCTCTTTATCCTTCTTACCTTGAGCTCCCTATCCTTACCTTTTTCAAAGTTATTTTACTCTTTTATACTTAAAGCAATGGACTTTTCCTCTTCAGTGTCTTTCAGTGGCCTACATCAAAGAATCTTTCTATAAGAAATTATTCTGGCCACATATGGTTATTTTGGAGAATAAGTTAGGTAGTCTATGTAGAGTTCCTTATGGATGGTAAATTCTGTGTAATATCAGCTTCTTCCTCCCCCTTTTAAGAACTTTGAGAGGTGAGCTTGGAGCTGAACACATTCCTAAGGACCTTGACTGACACTGTGGGTAATTCCCCCAGAAAGCGTTGAAGCTAATATAAAGAATTATCTGTAATTTTGTTCATTAGATGTCTGGTAGAGATAATACCCTCATGCTTTGATCACCTAATTTTATCTTAATGCACACTAGTTTGTTAGATTTTTGTAGGAAGAACTGAATCTTAAAGTGAGAATTAGCTTTCAACTAGCTTACTAGTGAAATTAAAAAGATTATTAATCTGGACCGGGTTCTAATGATCAACCAATTCTCTCATTTTATAGATGAAAAAAAGTAAGTCTTTAGGAGTTAGCATATTATATTAAATATTTTAATGATTAATTTCCTCAAAATGTATTAAATTTAAAAATGTATTTTTTATTTTTTAACAATCAAATGAAATGCCGTAATTTTGTGATTATTCCCATAGAAAGTGACTATTCTATTTAAAAAAAAAAACATATAGGCAATATAAAGAGAAGGAAACTTTTTTGAGAATGTTGTAGCTACAAAGTATGTTCAAGGGTGATTCAGATATTAAATCCTTAGGTAATTAGCAATGACATTTAATGAGCCATGTTTAATAACAAAGTTGAATATATTATTTTAAAAGCATTTTCTCTTTCATTTCCATGCAGCAATTTTTGCCTCTGAAAAACATAAGAGAAAGAGGCTCATCAATTCAGTGGCATGGTTTGCTGATTGCTCTTCCTTCTCTTGAAGGATGGAATCAATACTAAAGTAATGATTCTAAATGTCACCATTTGCCTGTTTCATAATTTGGGATATAATTTCACTTCTCAGATTTTTAGATAAATATTTGGAATAAATTACTGAAAAATGACAGACAGTTTGGAAGTTATGATCTACAATATTTTTGCTCAAATGATATTTTCACTTTAAAACACATTTTCACATTCATATACTTGCTTTTTTTCACAGTTTGACTGGACCCCTTCCAATTTTAATACGTGACATAAAAGTACCACATGAAGTGATTTCACTTACTTTCAGGAAGGGAGTACCTAAATAACTATGACTCAGGTCAGTGAAACCTAATTTTATAGGTTTGTAATTTTTATTTTTGCCTTGATGCTCTTATGACATCTTTAATTTGTTCAGTGGAGAGAACATGGTGCCCTCTAAAGAAACTCTAGCCAGCTGGGTGTAGTAAGTGAGGCCATCTGCTCAAATAAACTTCAGAATGTTGTAACTATCATTTATTTCTTTACTTACATAATATTGATGGGAAAATTTTATAAATCCTGACATTCTCCCCCTTGCTAGTTAGTGGATTAGCTCTTTTTCCTTCATAACACCATCCCAGCCAAATGGAAAATAAAATATATCTTAGAACGAGTTGGGATTGTTTTAATTACAAGTAAGGAGAAAAACAAAAAAAGAAATTTACTAAATTCTAAAGCAAGAAGTTCAAAGATGGAATGACTCTGGGGTTAGTTATTTCACTGGCTTCACACATGACTAAGTCTTAAGGTTCTTTCTGTATTTTAAGCTCTGCCATTCTTTCCATGATGATGTCCTCACAGCCTAGTTTATCCCATAGTTAGAAGAGGGCTCCTACAGTTGAAGATGCCACATACAGATGTGACAAAATCCAAAGGAAGAAGAGAGCTCCCTCTGCCAATGTGTCTTTCTATGAACAAGGAGATCTGTCCCAGAAAACTCCAAGTCTATGTCTTTATAGCTTACTGACCAGAGCTGAATCCTATACCAATCACTGGCCTGTGGATGAGATATTCACAATTAACTTAGACTAGCAGTCTACAATGTGTGGTCTGTGGACTCTTGGCTATCCCCAAAATTATTTCAGGATATTGGCAAAATAAAATAAGTATTAAAATAGTACTATGGTGTTATTTGCCTTCCTGCTTTGTTTAGATTCCCAGTGATAATGCAAAGGCAATGATGGATCAAGCAGCTTAGCACCATTCAAGCAGTGGTACCAAACTATACTAGCAGTCACTATATTATTCACCACCACATGTTCACAAAAAGCTTAATTAAGTAAATAAGTTAAAAGCTTGTTCACTAATAATGTCCTTGATGAAGCAATAAAAATTATTAATTTATTAAATTTTGACTCTTGGGTATATGTCTTCTCATTATTTTGTGTGACAAAATGGAAAGTATCCTAACACATGTCTGTTATACTCTATATTATGATGATTATGCTTAGGAAAAGTTCTCGTGCAATTGTTTGAGTTATGAGATGAATCATTCACTATTTTCATAGACCACCATTTTTCCTTGAATGAAATCTGATGGACAAATTACTGTTATTCATACTTGGGTGTTTGGCAGATATCATCTCAAAAAAGAACAATGCGAGTCTGTGACCAAGGAAAACAACTGATGCTGTTTGTTGCCAATGATAAAATATGAGCTTCTAAGCAAAAATTGGAATTTGAGAGAACTTTTTTCTGTCACCATGAGCTGGACAGCCACCTAATACTTAAAGACTTTTCTGATGACATTGATGATGATATTAATAAATGTGATATTTTTATATTGTAAAATTAAGTGTCAAAATTTGGAAGATCAACATACTCACTGAACCAAGATTTTCTAAATGACCAATGCATTTTCTTATAAAACTATGCATGGATGGGGCACCTGGGTGGCTCAGTCAGTTAAGCGTCTGCCTTTGGCTCAGGTCATGATCCCAGGGTCCTAGGATCCAGCCAGGTGCTCAGCGGGTAGTCTGCTTCTCCCTCTCCCTCTGCACCCTCTTGTGCTCTCTCAGGCTCTCACTCTCTCAAATAAATAAAGTCTTAAAAAAATATGCATAGGTAAAGGACCCATTATTAGTGCAATATAGGTCAAGGATTTTAACTTAACCAAGACCAGAAAGCTTATCAATGTATTTTCAAATTTCACAGCACCACTGTTAGGAAATGACCACTTGTTAAGTTTTAATGTTCTATCGGAGAAGAATAGCCACAATTATATGAAAAGTCCACTGAAATACTTTTCCCTTTCTAACAATCTAACTGTATAAGCCTCAGCGTTTGTTTATTTGTTTGTTTTTCATTTTTTCAATGAAAATATCATAATTCAACAAATTGAATAGAGGGTAGATATGAGAATCTAGCTATCCTCTCTTAAGGAAGACATTAAAGAAATTTGCAAAACTATAAAACAATGCTACTTTTAAAACTGTTTTTGCTTCAAAACTATGGTATTTTTTTCATAAAATGTTATTTATGTAAATGAAGTAATATGGACTTATTTTTGTTTTTAATAAATATTTAATGACTATTTTTGACATTTCTTAGTTTTAATTTCTAACATGTTAAATTTTATAAATATAACCAAAACACTCTGTGGTTCTCAATCTCTGTGATTGTAATGGAGTTCTGAGACAAACATTTGAGAAGCTATGATTTGGTCCAAGCAGGACTTACCCTTTGGGACTAGAGATAGCGCATCTTCTCTGGAGACCATGAATGACCGGAGGAGCATGGAACTGAATGTGAGGCCCTGATAGAAAGGTGGAAGATGGCAGAATGGATGTTGAGAAGGCAAACAACAATGTTTGCTAACATTCTCTACAGTCTCACTGCATTTCTACTGCGGTGTCTTGAATTGTTAATGCTTTCAAACTGTGCTTTTTGGGGTTTTTCAAATGGAGGATTTTAACAAGTGAGAGAATCAGATAGTTTCAGTCCCACGGCTTCAACTGGGACCAGTATAAATTTATCTCTTTTACATATTGGGCTTTCTTTTAAGATTTTATTTAAGAAATAATTCTGAGGATTAAAAATGTTCAAATGCCAACGATTTAGCATACCTATTGTGGAAGTGGAAACTTTTGATACCTTACCTTACAAACTAGGTTTTAAACTTCTTGAAGATCAGATTACAGTATTATTCTCCATTTTTTTTGCCAAACATCAGAGCACTGCTGAATGACTACAATACTGGTTACGTTTAAGTAAGTTTTTCAAGTGGCCATTTTCTCCTGTTTTTGCAAGTCATACCCACACATTGAAAAATTGTATGCTGGAGATAACTGTGTCCCAAAGATGGGAAAGTATGTCATCTGGCCTATAGGTATTTGAAGGGTCATGTGTTTTATAATCCGTGATTGTGAGTCTGATTATTTTAGGGGAATATTTCGAAGATATCTTATAACACTATTTAATTTGGGAAAGCATTTAATCTTCAAAGACATTTGCAAAAGCAGGAGGTAATTTATCTCCACAAGTCTTTGAAGCGGGCAGTTATCTGTATTCCAATTCTCCAGAGAAACTATTGAGATTTTCCAAAGACCAGTAAGGAAAGGTCAATGTCACAATGACTTAAATCGTTTTCAGGGTGTTCTTAGGGGAGATGACTGTAGTGCAAGCCTACAGGGCAGGTGTGCATTGCAGGGGAAAATACCTGTGCTAAATAAAGTGGGCAGGAATAGTGCATTAGCTCAGACAACAGGACCACTAATGATGTCAAATCATCCACTTCTGTGTTAAATCATTTTGTTGACTCGACTTGACAGGGCTTGATAGTACTTAGAGGTTTACTAAAGCAGTAACTTTGAGTCTGTCCTCTGTCCCCTGCCAATACTCCTCTTCTGCCACTACAGATAGCATCTTACCAGGTAACAAAATAGTTAACTCTTTGCTATACACATGTTCACTATTATTGTATTCTAAATACTCATTCCAAAAGGCAAATGACATTTATTCAGGTTATCAACCATAATATGACTCCAAAGACTGCACTCCTCACCATTAACAGAGACTTGAGTTAAGCTTGGAATGAGAAGCATGCTCTGTGATAATAAAAGGGAAAGATGATTTTGGTTTCTTTGGTTGGTTGTTATGAAGTGTAGGCCCCACTGAACGAATGAAGGTTCTTTTTCTCCTCTCATCTCAGAGGAATCATGAGGGCCATCCACTGAATGGGCATCTAGCCCCTGGGATCCATTTCTGTGTTCTAAGGCATCCTTAATTCATACTGAGATTCATCCTGACCTTTGCAAAAAATTTTAATCAATATGCATATTAGTACCCAAAGATCACTGTGCACCAAGCCTGTCTTCACTGATTTACATAAATGCTTGCTCTCCTAGTGTACTCTTCAAAAATGGCTGCAGATTACACTTGTTGATGTCACAATGGCATACTTTTGAACATTTTGCTTTATCATTGTGACTGCCCTCTGCCATATTAATTTTTTTTTAATCATGTTTCAGCAATTTGGAGAATCATGACTTGCATAGTGCTGAGTGGAGGGGTAAAGATATTCAGCAATCATGTGATTTCCATGAAACACTTCTACTATCACCACCACTACCACAAATAAGTTGAGACAGATTGGAGGATATTTCTCCTTAATAATTTTGTATCCAAATTTATGTATTTATACCAGCATATGAGAAATTTCTAAATATTTTACCATTACCATTATGGGAATGATAGCATGGAGTGCCAAAAATAAAACACATGGGCAATTTGCAAAGTTTCAAAAAATATTGAATTAGACTTTGTACCATCCTGGCTCACCAATACCTTGAAGTTTGCAAGGACCTCAGGTCACAAGCATGAGACTGTTGTTAGAGAAGTCTATGTTCCTATCTCTATTCTCTTGCATATGACCTTATGCAACTGACTTACTATTCCCTTTATGACCTTATGCAACTGACTTACTATTCCTTCCTCTCGGTTTCTTAACTGTCAAATGAAGATAATATTACTTACCTCTCAGGATGATGTAAGGATTTAATGAGAACATGAACATGAAGTATCTAGAATACACTGGGTTTGATTCATGCTATTTTATTTCTGAATTAAGAGTTTAAACTTACCAAAGACTGTTTCCCCTTCTGATAGTCTATAGAATCTATTCTCCTTTGACACCACGCTCTACAATTCTTAGTCTCAAAGGCATGGAGGATGATAGATGTGAAATAGCCAAATCCTTCTCCACTGTTGTTTTTCAAGAGTCAATTGTCACCATTATAATTAGATCAGCTACTATCTCATTTACCTGCTGCTCACTGGAGAAAATCTCATCTTATTCAGATCTCAAACCTGGGTCTGTGTCATAGTCTTCTAAGAAATGTTTAAAAAATCCAGACTTATCAAGATCTACTCACTTGGACCATGTGGCATAGGGCCCAGATATTTGTATTTTCATTTATTCCCCACTGATTATAATATAGCCAGGCCTTTTCCATCCTCTAACTCTGTTTGGAAACTGCCATAGATCTTTGCTACTCTATGTTGTCCAAGGATGAATAGCTCCAACACCACCTGGGAGCTTATTAGAAAAGCAAAACCTCAGGCCACCCCATACCAGACCAACTCCATCAGAATCTGCATTTTAACAAGATCCTCAAAGATTTGTGTGTGTGGAGGTCTGCAGGGACCTAGACTTTGTCCTCTTACTTTTCTCTCTACTACTCTCTCCCCATATCCTTCTCTCGAGTCATTACTTCTAAGAAGTACTTAGCCAGTCACCTCAGGAAAGTCGCTGAATTCTGACAAAAAGTCTCAGTTCTATAAAGGTTTTTATTTTTTCTATCTATCATCTATCTATCTATCTATCTATCTATCTATCTATCTATCTATCATCTATCTATCTATCTATCATCTATCATCTATCTATCTATCCATTTATCTGTTCAGGTATCTATCACCTATCTATCATCTATCTATTGGTGTGGGACCCTCCTTCAAGTACAGGGTCTTAACTACTGTGGACTTGCCTACATGGGTTTTTACTCCTTCATGGTTGCTCCTTTTAATACCTGCTATTCTGGAGGAAGAATTTATTGATGTTCCTTTTGGGGCTAATATTCTAGTATAACAGAGCAGAGGTGGGTGAGAAGGACATATTTTGATAGCTTAGAGAGCTGAATGAGGCAGCAATAAAAATGATATTTCAAAACAGTTAAGCTGTCACCTTAAGAAACTCTAAATGGTGTGTCAAAGAGGAAAGCACTTTACAAAAGTAATTCAGTATTGAATGCATATGTCTGTGATTTGATTTGAGGCAAGTAGAGAATGAAATGTTATGGGAAGATTGTTTTCCTACACTTTATAATTATTGCTAGTACATTGGTATTGACTGCATTGGAGTCCTCACTGAGTGAAGGATTTGCCTGTATCTACGATCTAATTTCTGCAGTTTTTCAAGACTTTCTGGAGTTCTCCTATAACTATATATAAGAGATCTAATCCAACTCTAATATGAAAAAATGAAATTCCTCAAGCTCTGACATATGTTTCTATTCTGATGAGTATACACTACGTTCTCCACACTGGTGCAGGTTACTAATCTGGAAGTATTAATTTTTCCAAGCTCAGAGCAATATTTTTCCCCGGTGGTGAATTTTGTGTTGATGACAAAAAGGGTAGCTACTTCACCGCACAATAAGCGAATCCATGGTATGTATATGTCAGTGAAAGCCATGCGAGAGAGAACTGGGAAACAAATGTCTTCTTTTGTTTTGTAAGAAGGGCTGCCTTCTGGAACTTTTCATAATCATGGACCCAGCTAAGTACATATCTAAATTGAAATCGCCTCACATTTCCCATTTCGCACACTTCTATAACCTCCTAAACTGTCCTTATTAAATTTGTCCTTGAAGGGAATGGCTTCCTGTAAACATAAACAACTGAGAAATTAAATGGAGGGGCAGATTTCAGTTGATTATGCATGGCTAAATTGCATTTTATTCATCTGCAAATAGAATATGCATATGTTTTCATTCAAAATGATGGGAGAGATTTTAGATCTCTAAGATTAGCAAAGCACCTTAATATAGTGTCTTCTATTTGGAAAAAAAAAAAATCTGCTTGTGTTTGACAGATGTCATGTTTTGAATTTGAATGAGAGGTGGTTGGATGTGGTGATTGACTCTCTACAAAAGAGTTGTGCTGGTCTCCATAAAGACTTGTCATTTCAACTTGTGATGAGTTATCTCAGACTGATAACCTTTAACACTCAAATTAACCTTGTCCCCCAGTACCTTATTCCTGCTGGCTTGCACCCCTCCCCATTAATTTTGCTCTTCTAGCACAACACTGACATCAAATGGCAAGTAAACTTAGCCTCAAAGACTACTTTCCTCTCTCATAAATTGTACTGGAACTTGAAGGCATAGAGATAATCTTAAATTCCCACTTAGCCTTGAGTGGTTCCATGTATTTTTTTTTTTTTTTTTAGGGAAGGATATAGGACATTTTTAAAAAAAAGGAATCATGGAAGAGTAGTGTTTTCATTAAATCAGAGCGCACACATACATATAGATGCACACCCACTGGCCCAGATGTCCCTGAGGTTATTTTGCCTTGGCACTAATTAATTTCAGAAATGGTTAATGTATTAAAAATTGCCTCCAAAGATATAGAAACTTGAAAATGTACTTCTGATTGCCATCTATTTCCAGATAATTGTCAAATAAACAAAGTATTCAGGGTGAATGGGATGAATGCCATTTGTGTTTGCAACAGCTGGAAATGCAATATCTGCAGACTTCATAATTGGCTTTTGCATTGGGCTTAATGCATAGAATTTGCCAATGTGCAATAGCAGGGTGATCAGCTACTGAGGAGACCATTTTGGTTCTCTCTACCCCACCAGATGCTGCTAGGAAAACTCAAATGGGAAGCACAAATAACTAACAAATAACAGATCTGAAGTAGGTCTTTAGGATTCTAAGTAATAAAGTGTGTGATAAAGAAAATATGTACCCTTTCATCATGTTTTTCCTACATTTTAAAGAAAGTATAAGTCAAAATTTTGTGTAAGGTGATCATGTTCCTTATTATTTTTTTTCTGTTTAGGAATTGATACAAAGACATGTAAGTTAATAAAAGTATCAATTCAATTGCCCCAAAGGGATATAGAGTTAAAAAAAAAAAAATTGCAAAGCTTAAACTTCCAAAGGCAATCTATCAAATTATAGTGATTTCTAACTCAGTCAGGCATGAATAATTTTTATCTTTCACTAATTGTTTCTACTTAGAAGAAGAATCCTCTTTATTAAAATAATAGCTAATAATTTGAGAGCTACCAATGGTACTAATCAAAACAATTGTTTTAGAAAGCCACTATCCAATGGCTATGGACCAAGATAACAATGAAATAAAATTTAAAAGAACCCAAAACAATATCTAATAAACAAAATCTAAAAATTGAGTTTGCTTTGCATGATTATGAGGCTGAGATTATGATACTGCCCTTTTGCCCCCTGGTGGTTAAAGAGTTATCAAACAGTTGTTGATTCTAGTGCTACCCAAATTGATTCAAAACTTGGGAAAAGAGCCTGCCATCATGATGGTATGGTTCTTTGGGTAGCACGTAAAAACTATGGTAGTAATTCTGTGCTTTGGCACCCAGAGTGTCCTTCTCTTCTGTAATGTTCCCTTGAAAGAGGCATCTTTCTTTTGATGGTGAATCCTGGTAATCTTGAACTAGGCAATGACCTTTCCTAAAGACATTTCTCGTGTTGGATCTCCTGCCAGGCAAGCCAGGAAAAATTCCCATAAAGTCAGAAAAATGCACAGAGTTTCCAGAATGCCTGAATAGTGTCTCTCATCCCCTCTCTACTAATCCTGCCACTCACTACTCACACCAGGCTAACCTTATAGAAAAAGACAATGTTAATAGTCTTTAAATGGATTAAGGTTTGCTTAGATAGTTTCCTGGGGTAGCAATAGGCTGTGATTTAAAAATTAACAACAATGAGTTCATTTCTTTATGTGTCTGCCATCCTAATGTCAGCAAAGCAAAGATTTCCTACCTGTTTATAATGACAAAACTCAGGTATTGTTTTTTATAATGTCTTTATCTGTAATTATCTCAGACACTTATTTGAACTTATTTTTTTAGCTCTATTTCAAAAAAAAAAAAAAAAGAAGAAAAGCCTTTACCTGTTCCATTTAGTTTGGGAATAATTAAATATCATTCATATTTGATCAATACAGAATATGTAAGTTTCTCCAAGTGCCTTGCCTCCTTTATAGGAGTCATGTTTACATATCCAAAGTCTTCCCTAGGAAGGCAAGTAAAATTGGGATATAATATTGGGATATCTCAGTCTCTTTATTTTCCTATGTGTAGAACATATAAGTTTTCATATTTTATAATAACTTAATTACTGTTGCATGTATGTATGTATCATCTTGTTTCAGTAGAGGATGTTGGGATAAATCTGTCCTACAATCCAATGCGGTCAACAACTGAAAAAACATGAAACCAGAAAAAGAAAGCCATTTGAGTGCCCTCTCGTGGAATAAAGCAGCACTGCAGCAATTGAAATGGGATGGTGACTTCAGTCTTCCTAGCTAGAAGTATCATATAGGAAAGTAAATAAAGAAAGCTGAGACACAAGAAACATGGAGAACAAGGAAGATGAAGAATATTTGTTTTAGGCAACTGTTGAAAAATGACAAAAATGTTTGCAACATCTATAATGGACAGTTTAAAGAATAAGATGCAAAAAAATATCCTGGTTTATCATAAAAATTATTATCCACATTATTTGTACTTTATTTTAAAATTCTGATGTCACATAAGCCTTCAGCTATTTGTTAAAAAATTAGTTTACCCTTGTGTCAATAATAAATATGCCTGGGGAGTATCTTCTTTTGTAAATTAGAGGTAATAGCTATTTTTATTGAAATGGAAAAATAATGAAGATCTTCCTACAGTGTGAATTGTAGAGTGTATGTTTGAAACGTAGTTTACATTAAAAGACATAACTGCTAATGAAGAGGACAAGAATGTGAATTTAAAAGACAACTGATGGCCTTATTCCCAATAAGATCATATCATTGATGGGTACTACAGGAAAAGTAAGGTTGGCTGGGATCAATGGATGAGATCAATGGACAATGGAGAAGAGAAGAAACTAAAGCTTTGTTGACTGTCACTATAGAAATATGTATAGTTTCAAACACCACCACAACTTGACTAATGAAGTAACTATGCTTATGCAACTAAGTGAGCTGAATGTGGTGAAGGAAAGGGAAAAAAAAAATAAAAACTAAAGGTGAGACAGAGGGTAAATAACTAAATTAATATTTCTCTTTATTTTGAAATAATTCAAAATTAACAGAAAAATTGCATGAAGAGTATAGAGAAAATGCTTCTAGAATGGCGGAATAAGGACCTCTGAAAACTCACTGCATAAAAACAAGAACACTGATCAAATCAACTTCTTTGGAACTTTTGAAATTATCCAAATGTTTGCAACAATATGAGAAGCTCTAATAAAGAGAACAGCTAAATATTATAAATAACAGCTTTGTGTTTGTTTGTTTGTTTCACTTTTTTACTTGTTCTATTCCTATGTTGCCTTTCTTTGAAAACCAGAAGGCTCACAACTGTGGTAACTGTGAAAAATAGTGGTCTAGCAGTGACCAGAGAGGGAACAGAATGGGCTCGAAGCTCCTAAAAAGCTCCTTCCCCAGAGAATTGACATAATTTGGGAGCTTCTGGCAAAGATCCCATTCACAGAACTTGCCTTTATTTGAACTGACTAAGAGCTCCTTCAGTGAAAGCCCTGTCAGAGAGCATTTGGAAAAAAAAAAAAATCCAGCAACATTGTCTAATGTTTTAGACTGCCTAATGCACGATGTAATGCAGCGATGCCAGTTGGGCCAACCAGAAGCTGGACAAAATACTTAAAAGGGAAACTGGGGGAAAAAAGATGCCTATAGGGGATTTTGAATTTTGATTTTAAACATTCATGGAAATCAAGAAGGCCAAGCACATGTGCAGAGTTATGCATATGCCCAAGTAAGAACTGAAAAAGCCCTAATCGCTTATGTCTGGCTGACCTTGAGGTATTGCACAAATAGGAAGTAAAGATTAGGGTAAAGTTGAAAAATGACGAAGGTTTGAAAAGGTGTTCAAACACTTTCAGCACGTGGGTGCCTCAGCAAAGGGTAGAAAACATATTGGTTCAAAGCATTTAGGGAATATCTCTCCAATCATCTGACTACTATGCTGAGCAGAGTCTTCAGAGGCTGCACATGATAAGGCAGACGGATTTTGCAAAATTAGTGCAGGAAAGTGACTAAGCAAACAAACAGTAAAAATAACCTTGGTTGGGAAGGAGAATCTAGTTTCTAGGGTTATCACTTTACACTATTAAAACAGTCTGGCTTTCAACAAAAAATATTATAAATAAGACATACAAAGAAATGGGAAGATAAGACCCATACATGGATTTAAAAAGTAGTCAGTGGAAACTGTACTGGGGACATCCAGATTTTGGAATTAGGAGACAAAGTCTTTAAATCAGACATTATAAATACGTCCAAAGAACTAAAGAAAAGAACGTCTAAAAAATAGAAAATATGAGTATAATGTCCACCAAAGATAGAATATCAATAAAGAAATAGACGTATTAAAAAAGTACTAAATAGGGGCACCTGGGTGGCTCAGTCATTAAGTGTCTGCCTTCGGCTCAGGTCATGATCCCAGGATCCTGGGATCGAGCCCCACATCGGTCTCCTTGCTCAGCAGGGAGCCTGCTTCTCCCTCTCCCACTCCTCCTGCTTATGTTCCTGCTCTCACTATCTCTCTCTCTGTCAAATAAATAAAATCTTAAAAAAAAAAAAAGTACTAAATAGAAATTCTTGAGTTTAAAGGTAAAATAGCAAAAATGAAAAATTTATTAGAGGGACTCAATAGCATATTTGAACTGACAGAAGAAAGAATCAGATGATGGATAAACTAAAATTGTCCAGTGGGAGACATAGAAAGAAAAAGAATGAAGACAAATGGAGGGATCCTTACAAACCTGTAGGATACCATCGATTTTATCAAAATATGCATAATGGAAGTCTCTGAAGAGGAGGAGAGATTGAGAGAAAGGAGCAGAAAAGAAATTTAAAGACATAGTGATCTAAAACTCCCCAAATTTTATGAAAAACATTAATCTACACTTCCAAGAAGCTCAACAAACACCAAATAGGATAAACTCAAATCCATACCTAGATGCATCATGGTCAAATTGATAAAAGACAGAGAATTTTGAAAGAATCTAGACAAAGTGACTGATCGCAGGTAAGGTATCTTAATACGATTAGTAGCTCATCTCATCAGAAACTGTGGAGGCCAGAAGGCAATGAAACAATGTATTGAAAATGCTGAAAACCAACAAACGAAAACCCTATCACCTATATCCAGCAAAGGTATCCTTCAAAAATGAAGGAAAAATTAAGACATTCCAACAAAAGCAAAAACTGAAAATCTGTTTCTGGAAGACCTATCTTATAAAAAATATTTAAAAAGTCTTTCAGGATGAAATGAAAGGATACTAGATAACAACATTAACCCACATGAAGAAATAAATAACATTGGTATAAATAAATATAAAAGTAAATATAGAAGAGAGTATAAGGTTATGTTTATTATATGGTAATCATTAAGAAAATAACTCAAAATATAATAAGATAAAGTAATTTAAAAAGAATTCTAGAAAATATTTCCTTAGCACAAAGAAGGAAGTAATGAAGGAATGAAGGAATGTAAGATGACTTAAGACATATAGACATGAAATAGCAATATGACAGGTATAAATCCTATTTTATTAGTATTGACATTAACTGTAAGTGGATTAAATATTTGGATGAAGCAGAGATTAGAAGAATATATTGAAAAAGCAAGACCAGACTACAGTATGGGAAGTGACAAAATTGTGCCCCTCCCTTGCTGTCAGTATTTGTTATGCCGTCTCTCTCCCTTGATCACCAACAACTATTTATTCATTATTATTGGGTGTCATTGATGGTGGAGGTGGGCTCTGAGTCTTCCCTTTCACCTACACATCTGTTGTAGCCAAGTCTTCCATAATTAGTAAAGTGATAGCAAGAGTGTCAAAACATTTTTTGACACTAGAATGAAGTTGGATCCTTACCTCACATCATTACTAAATTTAGCTAAAAAATGATCATAAAGTTGGGCATTAGAGCTAAAACTATACAATTCTTGCAAAATAACAGGATTAAATCTTTGTGATCTTGGATTATGGAATAGTTTCTTATATATGACACAAAACTGCAGGTGAGATTGGTAAATTATAATTCATCAAAATTAAAAGCATTGTGTTTCAAAAGACACAATCAAGAAAGAAGACAACTCACAGAATTGAAAGAAAATATCTGCAAATGACATAATTGACAAGCGATTTGTATCTAGCATATATAAAGAACTCTTACAACTCAACAATAAGGAGACAACTCAAAAAAATGAGCACATTTAACCTATTTATTTCTATACATATTGAAAATCATTAGTTCACACTGATTACTCCAATTCAAAATCAACTACAAAACGTCATTCTAATTTTGCTCCTTTTCTTATGTTTACACTTCTCTCAATTGAGAAACTGACTCCAATTAACCTTAAAATGCCAACTTATTCCATGAATCACCTCTGTATGCAACCACTTTACCATCAGTCTATCATGCCCTCCACCCCTAACTTATGCCCTCCAGTCCTTGCTCACACTCTGATACCTTGCTATGAACCACCAGTAGCTCCCAAATTGGATACCTCCCTTACCCCACCTAGGCTTCAATAACCTGTGTCCAAGATTCTACCTATGGCTGCCTTTCCCCAACAGAGACTTCCTCATCTTACTCTTCTTGTGCCAACCTGCTGCTGGTACCTCTGCTCAATGTCCTTCTTATCACATTGGCCTCAAACAACCCTGAGAAGGTGATTGCCACCCCGCTGTGCACATGTTCTCCTCAAACTTCTCTGGCTGCTCACCCTACTCTGGGCGAGGGCCACCCTTGCTCTTGCCTTTCCATAGATGCTCTCTTTCTTCCACACAGGCTCACTTGGCCACTGTCATTACTCACATCCTGCACCCCAACTTTGCAAAGATGCCCTTTTTGTCATAATCACGTCCTGATTGCAGGAACCCCGCACATGTGCAGATGCCTATTTTGCACATTCCCATGCAATGGCTTCTGTACTAAAATATTAGAGAATAAATGATGAAGAAAGCGAGAAATCAATGAAGAAAAAAAAAGGAAAGACGGAGAAAAAGAAAAAAAGAAGGTAGGGGGATCATTTGTAATTAATAGCCATTTATAATAGGACCTAACCCACCTGCCTTTCCTCTTACACCTTGTGGCAGGAAAGGACTCTATCTCTGACTGTTGGGGCTATGATTCCTCTAAACTGAGCTTTTATTATCATCCTAAGAACAAAGAATAACTTTTTTTATAAACCAAGAAAGCATGTCTCAGCATATTGAGGGGAAACACATCAATAACAAAAATTAGACTATCTGCAGTATATGGAAAATTGAAAATCAAACTACCTGCAAATTACATTATCCTTGCCAAAAAAGAAAATATTAACTACTTCAAAAAAGAGAATTTATTTTATCTCAACTTTGAACTGTAAATTTTGTTGAGTATAGCCCAGGTTGCTTTTTCTTAAATTTTGTTTCATAGTAGAATTCCTATCTATAAACAGTGGACTTCCTCAATCTTCTAAAGATCAGAGGGATGCAGAAGTATATGTCCATGTTATGCACACACGACAAGCAGAGAGGGGTATCAGCTAACACTTACTCCCAAATCGTATTTGGGAGTGGGTGAATGGGTGCAAGTAGAAGATTCTGAATTATGTTCAACTGTTACTGAAGAAAAGGAAGAAAATCCATCAATTTCACCAATAAGTTCATTCAGTGGTATTTTTTATCCAGCTTCCCTCACTAGCATCCCTCACCCAGTGTTCTTGGGTCTTTGATTGTTTGATTAGTTAACACAAGATAATTGGCACCTTTTTGTCCACGTGAGAGAATTGCCAGAAGTCACTTCTATTTGCCTTTTGACCGAAGGAGAGTTAATTAATGAAGCTCAGGGTGACTTTCATGTGGGAAGGTTATTTATGTGAAACACTAGAAAAAGATTTGGATACTTCACAGCTGAAATCAAAGTAAGCAACCAGACATTAAAATGCTGAATTGAATTAGGAAGTTGTTTATGAAAATACATTTCAGTCTGTGATTTATTAAATCAGCCATTCTGCTGCACTCCATGGAAAAACAAGCTCCATTTGTCAATTATTCTATATTTGCCAGATCTTGGAAAGTCACCAAAACTTTCCTGGACACAATAGATTTTGAATTCTGTTCATTTTGAAGTGTTCTTTTTCCAAGTGAAATAAAGTGTTTTGGCATCTCTCATACGTCCCAGTCTAACTAGGTGTACAAATTCATCACGTTGTCTTGGTCTTAGAATCGAATTTAAATAAAACACTGAAATGGATAGACAGATGATTGATAGATGATAGATAGATAGATAGGTAGATGGATGATAGAGTAAAGATGCCAATGAGATGTCCTAAGAACAAGCAGGTTAAATGGATTTGAAGAGATCTGAGGAGCTGCTGATAAGAAAGGAGAAGTGGTGACCCACCTCATTTTGCTTTAGAGCAGTTATGAACCACACCTGCCCACAAACCAACTACCTGGTTTCACCTACATGATTTGTGATCTATGTTAAGGATGAAAAATTATGAAGTTGCTTCCATTTCTTAACTTCTCAGACATTCATAAATGTCAATATTCTAGCAACTGTGATGCAATGTCAATTTTCTTATTACAAGTTTCGACTAACAAAGTTCAAAAATTTAAGATCTAGTAGTAGAACTACAGCTGTTTCCTGTCCCCATCATACATTTCCATATTTTCTTTTTTACTCTTTCACTCTGTTATTTATAAAACATCCAGTGTATAACAGAAAAGAAAGTTACATCCATCTACAGAGAACAAAAAACATTCCAAAAACTACTTAAAATGTATTGTTAGTTATTAAGCCTCTAGTAAAAAAAGATTGACCCAGAATCTCAGGGCTGTTGGGAGAGTCTGAAGGAGATCCAGGAAGAGAAATGTGGTCCAAATGACTGTTAGCAGTGACAATAGCAAATCCTGAATGAAAAGAGGGAATAAAATGACATTTTGCACAGTTCTGGGCACAACCGGAACTTTATGAACGTCTGGATTCCTTTAATTTGGAGATCTATCATGATGCCAAAAAGCTACAAGACTCCGAAGAAGAATTTGGAGATGTCCGGTACCTGCAAAATATTGGAGATATTTGGGTTATGGGGGGTTTCCTTACATATTGGTTTGTTTGGTTTGATGATGATGCACAGCGTGTAAACGGTACTGGGTGGTACAAAGAATTAGATCAAAGGTATGCAAACTATGGCCCATGGGCCAAATCTGGCCCACAAACCTGTTCTTATTGTGGCAGAGACACACTCATTTGTTCACATGTTGTCAATGACAACTTTCGTGCCACCAGAGCAGAGCTCAGCAGTTGTGACAAAAACTTTACGGCCCACTAAATCTAAAATATTTACTCTCTGACCCTTTATAGAAAAACTCTCTGACTTAAGTGGAGATTATCAAGGTGCCTCAGAACTCAATATTACTAAAACTCTTCTTTAGAAATCTGTTCCCCTAATAATGAGAGGAAATAATATTCTCTCTATATATTTCTTACATTATCTTTTTCTTGTGGTTAACTATTAATAAGAAAGAATGCTGGGTGAATTTTCTTAAGAAAGAGAGCATTTAATGTACTGTGATTTTTAACACACTACACAGATGTGCAAACAAAAAAAGCCCCACAGATTTTAAGAAATTGTGAAGGAATAAGCACTCGTGCAGACAGAGAGCAGACAGTAGAAAGCAAAGGGACTTTGGCTTTTTCTGCAACTGCTATTTACCCCATTGCCCATAAGAGATATTTGCTGTATCGAAATTTATTTCTGACACTCTGGAGATTTGTATTTCATTTGGTAGTTATTGGTTGTTATTATTTTTTTATAGACTATTTTTAGAGCAGTTTCAGCTTCACAACAAAATCAAGCAGAAAGTACAGAGATTTCCCATATACCTACTCCTCCCCAGACACATGCACATCCTCCCTGACCATCAACATCCCACACCAGAGTAGTAATTTGTTACAATTGGTGAATCTACATGGACACATCATTATCACCTGAAGTCCATAGTTTACATTAAGTTTCACACTTGGTGTTGTACATTCTGTGGGTTTGAACAAATGCATAATGACATGTATCCACCAAGTAATTGCTTTTATTTTCACTTATATTACCTGGCACACCACGTAAGGCTTAGAGTTTTAAGGCAGTTTAATCTAGCTGAGTTTTCACTTTTTTCTTTTCTTTTTTCATTTTGTTTTTTCCTGAGTCAATTCAAGTAAGGTTTCTAACGAAAGGACCTGGCATTTGTTGAGCTCAGATATTTTGTGCATCTGAAAGTTAATTTTATGTGTCAACTTGACTGGGTCCCAGATATTTGGCCAGACATTATTCTGGGTGTATCTTGAGGTTGTTCCTGAGTGAGATTAACTTTTGATTTGGTAGACTAAATGAAACAGATCACTCTCCCCAATGTGGGGAGGTTCTTGTAAAGAGTCTGTTTCTTTGCCTTCTTATTCTGCTGCCAAATATTCATTCCTCTGCCTCCCTCTTATAAAGATGCTTGTGATTACATTTAGGGGCTACGTGGATAATCCGGGATTATCTCTCCATCTCAAGATCCTTAACTTAATCACAAACGTAAAGTCTCTTTTTCTATGTAAGCTAATGCAGGTTCCAGGGATTCAAGCATGGACATCATTCATGAGGCCAATATTCAAGCACAGCCATCTAGGAGAAGCGGAGACCATTTGAGCAAAGCTCCCACCCTGAGTACAAGCTCCTTGGCACTTGCATTTATGGTCACATTTGCCAGGCTCCAGGCCATCCTGAGAGGAGTACAGAGCAGATGACCTTTACCCTCAATATGCTGGCTACCCTAATTCCCTGATGACGGTCACCTTTCTCAATATCTCCATGTTGTTTACCATTTGAGTTGGAAGAAGAAATGTCATCCTTTATATTCTGAGGGGACACCTTATCTCCCAGTCATTGGCAGGGATTCTTTGATAGTCAGCTAAGAGACAACACAGAATGAATGACTGAGATGGAGAGTGGAGTGAGAAGACCCTCAGGAAAGAAAGAAGGTAAACTAGTAGGTGGCAAAGTCAATCTTGGCCCAACTCACAATTTTAGTTGGGAATGGCAATATGATGAAAGACCCCCGCATCTACTGAAGACAGCCAAGGGCTGGGCTCCAGAGCGCATGGGGGGCGAGCCTGCCTCAACGAATGTGCAGTGGAACTGAAGTCACGTGTTCAAGCCAAAAAGGACAATTGAGAAACCATGTGAGAAGTTATTGCACTGTGAGGCACATGCAATGCTCATAAATAAAAATGTGAAAAGAGAACAAGAAAGCCAAAGGAAAAGCACCAAGTCCAGCCAGCAGAGCTGTTCCCCTAGGTGATTCTGTGAGAATGATAAGGACAATACCATGAGGGAATAAGAAGCTAGCCTGGCAGCCTGCCCTGCCCAGCATGCAGTGAATATATTCATTTTCTTAAACAATGCAGGCAATGGATATACAATGCGGTGTTGGGGTTTGGTGGCTGGACCATGGTACAGGGTAGGGCTTGAGGCTACGCAGCAGATGCTGGTGAGTGAAATTTAATTACTCTTGTCGGACAGACATGCTACCTAGGTGGACAGAGCACTGAGAGAAAAAAGGTGACTGCTGTGTTCACAGAGGCTCCATTTTCCGTGCATTGAGCAGATAATCTAAAATAGCACTTCTCAAACTTTAAGACACATAAAAATCACCTTGAGAACTTACTAAATCCTAGATTCCTGGTCTACCCCCAGAGCCTCAGATTCACTAAATCTGGGGTAAGATGATCAAAAATCTGGTTTGCCTAGGACTATAGGAATTTCCAGGATGCAGGACTCTTAGTTCAAAAGCTGAGATAGGCCTGAGCAAACCAGGACAAATTGTCACCCTAGGACTGGGGCACACGAAGCTGCATGGCTCCTAGGCTCCCAGGTGCTGCTGCTCCTGACCCATACGTACTATGACTAGCAATGATTTAAAGTAAGGGATGATCCAGTGTGCTCACAGTAATTCAGAAAGAAAACAGAACTTCTGTTAATGAGTGATTTCCTCCCTCGTTCTAATCTAATTTAGAATTTAGAGTGAGTCTGTTGGAGGAAGTAAAACAAATTCTATCGACTGTGGAACATGGGGTTGGAGTCCAATGAGGCCAATAATTTAAACAAGATAGAGAAATCACTGTTAGGATCTTTTACTGTCCATGTGTCAACTATGTCCCTGAAACATAAATGTTGGGTCACTTACATTTTTTAGATTGAGTTTAGAAAAGAATGTAGGATAGACTCAGGTGTGCTTTTTCACACACACACAAAAATGCTGAAACCACTTTTATTTCTTAGACTGCATTTCCCTCTTTATGTTCACATTATCTTTCTTTTCCCACAAAGGAATTCTGAGGTATCATCCATGTTCAAAGTAAGGCTGGAAATATCTAAGGCATTCCCTCTATTGAGAATTCACTGGGATTATCTAGAGACCATGGTTTCTTCTGATCTCCCTTCTCTAAACGTGTTCCCACCAGATGACCTTCGGGAAACACAGAGCGGAGGATTACCAGGGGTTCCATAAGTGCTAACAGCTTCTTCAAGAGAGTGTGACATTCAGGCTGGGGGGGAAAAATGGACCACTCATTTGTTTTTGCGAATATTGTAGGACATTTTGCACCAAGCACTGTCCTTAATGCTTTACAAAATACTAATTCATTTAATCCTCGTGATAACCCTCTCACCCCAGTGTACAGAAAAAGAAACAGAGACATGGAAAGCAAGGTAAAAGTCATGCAGCTGGTTGGTCGTGGGGACAGGATCCAAACCCAAGCAGTCTGACCCCAGGGTTAGTGTAGTTTTAATAAGGCCATTGGGCCTTTTGCAGGATTTCATTATGGCAACCCCACTACTCAGTTAGGTTGCAGGCAGCATGTTGAGAGTCTAGAATTAAATCTGTCCATCTAGCACAAAATAGCTCATTTCTCGACCTGGTCCAATAACACTTTCTCCATTTGCCTAAAGGTGGAATACCTTGAGTCCTTACATGCCTGTGCATTTAGGTATAACCTGCTATCCACATGCTAAGTTTACACAAACTGGAGACCAACAGAAGAGGAAATGGGTAAATATCAACGTAGAAATGCATTGGTATTCATCGGGACTCTCTCTAATCGCAGGTGATAAAGTCCGACTCAAATCAGCTTAAGCAAAAAACTAAATTATTGGCCCACACCTGAGAGAACAATGCCAGAGGGATAAGGAGCTCCAGGAATGTGTACCTCAGGGATTTGCCAGCATTCTCTTTTATCTCTGCTTGAGTTGCTCCCAATTATTTGTTTTTTTCTCTTCCATTGCCAATAGGCTCTCTCCACAAAGTAAAGAGATATCACTGCAGGGAAAAGCCTCATCTCCAAACCCCAGTGGAGAAAGGATATAAGTCTCAGGGAAGACCTCTGATTGGCTCTGCTTGAGTCATAGGATCCCCCACCGGCTCAAACACTGTTGCCAGGATGATGTGTGAGTACAGCGTGAAGCGGGATGAGGGCTGGTTCACCTCTGCCCCAAACCCGCAATGAGTGGTCAGAGGCTAGAACCAGAGAACTTAGAATGAGTTCGCATGCTGGTCAGAAAGAAAAAATAATCAAAATTACTGCCACAGGAGGGTATATCACCCTGAGGGATGTGGGTGAGGAAGGGGTATTATTATGTTGTATATTTCTGTGTCTGTGTGTATATACACACACACATACACACATACATACAGAGAGAGGGGAGGGGAATGGAAGGAAGGGGAGAAGAGGGGAGGAGGAAAAAAAAAGAGGAGGGAAAGAGAGATTCAGCAAAAGAAAATTTTGGAGGTTTAATTCCACCACCACCCCAACCCTCACAACTTAGTATATTTTTAGGCTGATTAATCATACTTTTTCATTAGATAATTCTAGAGGCAGAAAAACAGGGCTAAGGCAGGAAAAGTTAAATAATCTTTTTAGGAAGGAGAAAATGGTCTTAAAAATGAGGCTCATATTTCATTATTTGGAATAAAAAATTGCAGCTCTCTTTCTGTGCTTTTCTACATTTCACAAATTCAGGTAAGTGAGGTCAAGGAAAATAAAAGGGAGATATTTGCTCTAAAATGGAAGAGTTGATAAATGGGAGAAACTCTGTCTAGAAGTGGGCTCGAGATGATCCTTGCTGAAGTTCAGGCCCATGTTGGAGAAAAGAAAAAAAATTGCTAACCTCTTGGTGAGAAGCAAAGTTGGTTGAGAAATTTGGATGAAAGAAAAAAAAGAAGTGGGGGAAAAATTTCAAATGAGGCTGCAGGAATGAATTAGAACAGACCTGGAGACTAATATAAAGAACACTTACTCACTGGTAAGCTCATGCTGAGGTGCTCTGACCTCAGTTGCTCTTTAAGGAAAAAAAAAAAATCTCTTTTATTGGTTGCTTCCACAGAGATTCTTCAGCAGAAAAACTGTTGGAGGTCTGCAAGGTGTTTGCCTTAGGCTTTGTCATGTGGAAACTGAGGAATCATCTGGAATTAGTGTCGACATTGAATATGTCCAATTAAGTCTGTGACACCTTTTCTCTAATTGGCACTAAACCTAGGCCTCTCTAACTTGCAGGTGCACACTCATCTCCTGGGGATCTTGATGAAATTCAGAATCTGGTTCAGTAGGTCTTGGGTGGGGCCAGAGAATCTGCATTTGTAAAGAATTTCCAAGGAATGCTTTGTTGCTGGTCTTCCGGCCACGCTGTGGGTAGCCAGGCTCTAAATGGTTTCAGAAATCCAGGGGATTTTGCAACTAATTTAGGGCTATCTCCCCAATTTCCTGAGGACGTTTGCATCATAATTAAATGCTACATCAAAATGAACTTATTGTTGACATCCAATGTCATGGGAGTACACTCAAGTTTATTTTGAAGTGGCATTTGGTTGGTACTGAAGAAGTTTTCAGGAATTGAAAAGATGACCCTCAAATTAATTAAGAAAGTCAACTTACATTAACATCACATCCACACAGGAAAGTTCTTAGATTAACTTTGCAGGGAAGAAACCATAAAAAGCTAGAGAAATCAGTGCTGCATATACAACTAGAGATGCCTGAGCCAGTCATGTTCAGCCTTTTCTGGATATTAAAATCCCCTGGGCATCTTTAAAAATATAGATGCCTAGACCCCACTCCAGGCATACTGATGCAATTGCTCTCGAGTTTAGCCCGGGCATCTGCATCCCCATGCATTGTATTTTCTGTATTCTATGGTTTGACCTCTTAGGCCTTGACTCTGGAAAGACTGTCATTCCCAGGGCGAGCTAATTCCTCCTTAGCGGAAACAATCTGGGCCACTCTCTACCTGCCCTAATCACCCCAGGGCCAGGGACTAGACAACTAAGGATAGTCCCTATGTCCAGAGCATGCTGAAATTATTCAAAGGAGCCAATCTTAGCCCTGCTCACCATGCCTCATCCATCACTTCCCATGGAAACCACCATAAAGGTTCTTGCCCACATTCTCCCTCTCCATCTCCTGATCAGCCCTGTTGCTTCCTCATATGGCTCTCCATGGCATGGCATGCCAGCTCTTCTTTGAATCTGTGAGTATAACAAACTTCACTTTCAATGGCAGTCTTCTCCTGATCTGTTGACCTTGCCATACCTTAATACTAATAGAACATATATTTTAAAATGGTGTAAGAATTTTTCACTTAAAATCAGGTTTCAGCCAAGATTGAGAATCACTGCTAGGAAACAGAAGAAGCCCAGCCTCAAAAGTTTTCTTCAAGTTACATTAACAAGTTTTTCTTTACAGAAGTACAACTTTCAAATAAACAAAAGCAGATGGAAAGAAAAAAAAAAACATGGTTGAACACCCGTTTCTTCCCTCCATTACTGGGTAACTGGTAAGTGAGTAGATTTGGAGAATTATTTTTTTTCTTGTTTGTTTGTTTGTTTGTTTGGGTGTTTAGGATAGCAAAGGTATTGTGAGTAGGAAAGAAAATGAAAATCAGTTTCCCAGAGCAAGAACGCTGCCATGATTTCTTCAATCAATTTTTAATAAAGAGAAGATACGCTGAAAATACCAAATTGCTGCAAGAACAGCAGAGAAAGTTTGGGGCAATAGGCCTCACTTTTTCAACCTTCCTTTGACTTTTCTCCACTCACCACCATTTGTGACAAGCACCCTTCTGATTCAGGGTGATAGGAGATGGAAAAAAATAATTATTGGGGTTTTATGTATAGAAATTATAAAATGTAAAGTGAGGTTCTGGCTTTAGTAAGAATGTGTATCATAGGTTCACCTTATGAAATCTGTCTAATAAACTAGCAGAGAAGGGCTAAAACTCTTACATATAATTTGGGATCTGAGATTGTCCGAGATAACAATGACCACTAGAAGGTAAGCTCTTATTAAGGACAGGTGTTCTTGGGTTTTTTTTGGTTGTTGTTTGTTTGTTTTGTTTTGTTTTGTTTTAAAGATTTACTTATTTATTTTAGAGAGAGAGAGAGAACAGTGAGGGGTGGGGAGAGGCAGAAAGAGTCTTAAGGAGACTCCCTGCTGAGTGCAGAGCCCAATGCAGGCCTCGATCCCAAGACCCTGAGATCATGACCTGAGCCAAAATCAAGAGTCCAACGCTTAACTGACTGAACTACCCAGGGGCCCCAAGGACAGGTGTTATTATTTTTATTCACTACAAGGCCTCTAGCACCTAGAATTACACCTAGCAACTACCAGCCACTTAATAGACACCTATTAAACGTGGAGTAAATGAGTAATAAATAGGAAACATCTGTCACGACAACAGCCCATAGTATAAAGAAAATACAGACAGAGAATAGGTTCTTGCAACCTGGGTTCCTGGCCTAGAAGCCTGTGTGTGTTACAGCAGTCAGTGGGCACGCCTGGCTGTTCAGTACTGAGATGGGACTACTTTGAATTGAGATGCGTTGTAAGCATAAAATATACACTGGATTTTGAAGCTTTAGTACAAAAAGAGACTGTAAAATATTTCAGACGTTTTAAATGATATTTTGAATTTATTGAGTTAAATAAAATATAACCTTAAAATTAATTCCACCCGCTTCTTCTTACTTTGTTCTAATGTAGCTACAGGAAAATGTAATATTCCAAATGTGTCTCACCTTCAGGGCTCACATTTTATTTCTATTGTGTCATACTGATCTAGCCTTCCTCCAATGGAGGCATGAATCTTGAGCAAGTCACAAATTGCTTTCACCTCACAATTTTGAAATCATGTAATCATAAATAAGCTGCATGTTTGTTTTCTCTACACATTTATCTACATGTATATTTTCTACATGCATATGTTTATCTATATACATGCTTTCTGTCTCCACTATTTTGCAAGTCTCAGAAGGGCAAAGACGCATTTGTGTATTACCACTACCCCTAGTATCTAGAACATGGCCTGACCTCTGGTCGGCACTCAATAAACATTTCTGGAATGAGAAAATGGATAGATATTCATCCTTACTGTTCACTCATCTACCAAGGAAATCTACTGGGACTTATCAAACCATCACTACATCACTCTAGGAGTGCCACGAACCAAAGGAGAGGTCTTGTGTCACCCCCAGTCCAAGCCCTCTCCATCCTGAATACATATCCTTTTTGGTAAATAGGGAAAGACAGAGGAATACAAAACTAAATAAAATAAAATAAAATAAAATAAAATAAAATAAAATAAAATAAAAAATCCGCTGATCTCTTTTCTTCCTAGGTAGCCTTGGGGTAAAACTTTTGGTTACTAAATAAACAATAAAAAACCTTAATTAATTTTTTTTGAAATGCAAGCTCACCGTAATTAAAAGTGGGAGACTATTTCAAAATGTTATTTGTAATACAAGAAGTTATACAAATTTGATTATCAGCATTTCTCCAAATTAGACCAATTAGCCTTCTCTCTAATTAATGATATGTTTAACTTTAAAATTAACACACTGATAATCAAGTTGGAACATAACAAAATATAATAGGCATGTTTCCGAAACACATGAGACTTGAAATGTAATGTTTGTGTGTGGATAAAATTTAACTATTAGCATGGAATATTCTAGGTGCCAGTCCCGCTTTACCATGTGGACAAATAGTGGAAATTCTTATACATGTTTAGGTCAGACCACAGTGGCATTTGGTCTTCAGTTAAGGGACAGGATCCTTTGTGTCCTACATTCCTGAATCAAGAGACTAGCTAGAGTCAAAATTAGAGTTTCATTTATAATCAAACTTTAAAATTTTCCAAATTGGATGATGTTGCTTTACTATAAGGAAGGTACTTAAAGTTTCAGTTGACTCATAAGCATTTAAACGTTAGGGATAAACCACAGAGCAAACTTTTGCGGATGGAGTCAAAATGGTTAATAAATTAGGAAGAAGAGACAAGGTCTGCAGCACGGGATTTCTCCACTGGCTTTGCTTCAGAGAAAATGGCCAATCAGCTGTAGAACTTTGCTCAGATCACAGTCAGAATTTCCAATTTCAGCTTCAAAGTTATGGATGGACTCAAGAAGATAAGCTCTCAGCTTCCAGAATGAAATTATGAATTGTAGAAAATGCTGTAATCAGACCAAAGCAGAACTATTGCCTGAAATGTTTAAACAAACAAACAACTGGGAGGTAACTGTAAATTATTTTAACACCTCCATCCCTACTTTGGGCCTTAGTAACACAGATACTCCCTTTTCTTGATCCTGACTTCCATATTAAGAGCTCCTCTGTGTCATATGCCTTCAAGGTTCTGCCAGTTGACCGCTAGTTTAGGTTAATCTGTATTAAAATCTTATCTCATTAGTAACAGGAAAACATTTTAATTGATGCCTTCTAGAGACATGGCTTAGCTACCTTATGCTTGTACCGATACAGAGGGCTAGAACCATAGGTCTGACAATCCACAGAGTAAACATAATACGTCTCTCTGGAGCATGAAACTTACTTGAATATTGTATTCTCTCAACAAGAGTGTCTGCTTTAGGGGCGTCTGGGTGGCTCAGTCTGTAGGCGTCTGCCTTCGGCTCAGGTCATGATCCCAGGGTCCTGGGATCCAGCCCGGTGTTAGGCTCCCTGCTCCACGGGAAGCCTGATTCTCCCTCTCCCACTCCCCCTGCTTGTGTTCCCTCTTTCTCCGTCTCTCTCTGTCAAATAAATAAATAAAATCTTAAAAAAGAAAAAAAAAAGAGTGTCTGCTTTGACCCAGGCACTGCTTTAGGTACTTCGGATGTCTCAAACACCAGTAAGTACCCTTTCCCTTGTGGGACTTACGTCTAATTGGGAGTGGAGAGAGAACACTCCACTCAAACACAGATATGTGAGGAAACACTTATATAAAAATTATTCAATACAGTGTAAAATTTAGATTTATAAAAAAGAATCATTTGAAGTGGGTGTATTTTACGCAAAGGTCCCAGTCCATACTGATAGTGGGCGTGGGGTATGTGCGAGAGGTTTGTGACACAGATCCTTTTCTCTGCTTTTAGAAGTGCTTCAATGAGAATGTTCTAGAAGACTAAATCTCAGTTCCGAGGAATGACAATATTGGTAGGAATTTCCAGCTGGGTCGGTGATTTGGTGTCACTTTCTACAATTATGTCAAGTGGCTTTGAGTCACTACCTATCCATGCAGTAGTCACCTGGCCTCTGTGAGCTGGTATTTGGAATCATGCCTTAGCCTAAAGGGGTTGTTTCTGAGAAAAATGGGCAAAGGGAAATATACACAGGTATAATAGGTTAATTTTTACATAAAAGGTTTTCTGCTATAACAGAAATATCCAATAATTAGCAATAATCTGTTATACACAGGTATAATAGGTTAATAAAAAATAGGAGCATTTGTCCTTTTCCCAGAATCCCGCTTTTTTTTTTCCCCCATTGCCCCACTCCTCCACTTCCTTGCACTGAATGTGAGGGGGTGTAAAATCTGTTCATTTACGACATGCTCTTCTAAGGGCAAGAGGAATCCAGGACCCCTGCTTCACTTTAGTGTTGTTAAAAAAGAGAGAGAGAGAGAGAAAGATGGTGTCTTGAAAGAAATGCTGCTTTGCTTGAAGCCTTGGAATCCCCTGTGACTAAAACTTCCATGGTGTTCCTCATAACAGTTGTGACTACAGAGTCCTCGGATCTGTGTGGTTAGAACTGGTTCACCTTGGTTCATGAGACATCATTTAATGTTACAACTCAGATGGAAGCTGAAAAGAAAGCTGAAAGAATTTTGAGCAGAGGCAGATACACCACCAAGCCAGTGAAGCTTCAGCTGCAGGACCCTTTGCCTACACTAACATTAACCAGGTCCTGTAGAGGCCCCAGTACTGCACTCTTTTGGTCACCAGTCTGTCTAATTTGAAAAAGTAAGATATATTAACTACATTCCCTTAAGCCTGCTAAATTGTTCCATTTCAACTCTGCTCTAGCATGCTTGCCCTGTGTTTGGTAACATTGGAATAGCAACCAGTGTTTTAATAGTCGACAAAGGGACATTCATTTGGGAATATATTTAGTTTGGGTTACTGGGCTATATTTTTGTGGTGTGCAGTCACATACATGTAGAGTGAAGCCATTGCCAGTGAACCCAGAGCAGGAATGGTTTCCACAAATATTCCTGTCACCTAGTACTGATTCTCCTGGTTTTCCTTCATAAAGATCAGAGCCATGAATTGTTTTGTGATATTAATATATCCTATGACGCACACCACTGAAAGTATGTGGGTAGTAGAGGAGAAACAAAATTTTGAAATACACAGAGCCAGAAAGTAGTCTGTGGACAATTCTTTCACAACAAACATATGAAAATTGTAGGCGTAGGATTTGTTTCTCATTGGTATCTAGTCAAAATAGAACTTCTCTCCTAACGGAAATAATCGCAACAAACACAGTAGCGTGTGTAATTATAAATTCACCATACTTTGTTTTTCCTTTTTGAACAGACGTACAAAACTAACATTTGTCAGAATCTCTGTGTTTGTAAGTCACAAACTTATGGAATACTAAAAAACAAAACAAAAAACAAACCAAACCAAGCAAACAAACAAGCAAACAAAAGAACCCACAATATGCCTGTAAGTAAAGTCACATTTTGTACATCTTAAGAATTCTGAATTGTGTTTTAGAATCTTTAATGCATCTTGTCCTGACAGTCAGGTGGTTCCTAGTGGAACAGCATGTCAGTTTGCCACTGATCCAATAAAACTGGCTAAAGAAGCAAGTGTGAGAGTAACAAAACGCCTACCTACATAAATAATAAGCAATGTGGGTTGTGTAAGAGTGATGTGAGTACACAATTATGTATCCCAAGACAATAGAGTGGCAATTTAAAATCATTTAAATTGCTCTTGTGTATGTTTTCATTTCCACTTAATTTTGTATTTTTTCAGAACTATTGATTTTTTTATCCAAATTCAATATGTCAGGAAGAAAATATCCTTGTGGAAGCCAAAAACATAACTTGGAAGAAAAAAGAATGAAAATTTTACGTATCAAAGACCCTTACTACATAAGTACTGAAAGTAAAATCATGAGGACAAGTAGAATCACAGTAGTCTAGAAAATATAAATTATGAAAATGACAAGAAGAGATAAGGAAGATCAGGAGAATCAGGGAAACTAACAGCAGAAGAAAGATGAAATTGCTATAAAGTCAGTTTGTATGGGCATCAGCCATCTAAGAGGTCAATGACTCCTTCATTTTGATGAACCCATTGACTTAAATAAGCACCACGATTTTTTATTTTTGCCTGTCATAATGAGAAATAATGTCATTCAATCCCATTTAAAGGAAATCAGATGTTTTTCTAAAACTAGATCCCAATAATATTTGCAGTGAATCAAGCAGAATTTATTGTATTCAAAAGAGATGCTCCTCAAACAAAAAATTAAGAAAATTGAGAGTAGCCAAACTTGTATGGATCCCGGATACCCCAATGCAAGACTGGAAGTCGTATATATTATTTTATTTATAAAGTACTCTTAACAAAACCAATGCTACTTAATAACTCAGGTTTTCTGGATGAATATATTGAAAGCCTTCAAGACTATGCTACAAAGATTAAGCACCTGTTTACTTGGATTTCATGTAAATAAATTAAAATGCACCAAGACAACGTCTTAAACTTAAGAAAGAGCAGTATCTCTTCTGAGTAGTTGCAGTTGCTATGTTTTTAAGTGAAAGTGATCTGTCCTTCAGAAATTACATACAAAGTTGCAATCTTTAAATAATGAAAACTTCATGGATAACTTCAAGTTAATTGCTGAATTGATTTATTTTTGCACAAGCCCTGGGAAAATGTCAAAATGGACAAGATGCAACTTTTTATCCAAAAGAATTGATCAAAATAATTGGAGATCCTTTTGAAGTAGCAGATCAAATAAATAAACCAGACATCAAACGTCATTGCATTGTGGTAGAGGCTACCGATGTTATAAACACAGATTATTGCTAATTATTGGATATTTCTGTTATAGCAGAAAACCTTTTATGTGATTTTAACCTTTTCACCAACTTAAGACTGTATATCTGCAATGTTACTCAACAAAATGAAACTAGTCCTGGACAATTATACTCTGTCATTGAACAACATTTTAAAGTCATAGGACCTAATCTTTGGGAAAGACCTGCCCCCACAGCGTCCAAAGTTGTTTACTACTTCATCATTTTGCAACCTTTATATGTTGTCTCTACAGGTCTGTCTTGTCAATGGAATATTTTAAAATCCTTGTCAGCTTTTTTGGAGTTTTGTTTGTTTGTCTGTTTTAAGAGTCTAAATGTGATAAGATGGCCTGTTGTAAAATATTAATACGCCTTGATGAAGCTGTTGTAAAATATAAATAGGACTCTATGGTTTGAATCCTTGAAAGCAGACTGAAAACACTAACATGAAAAAATTCATTTAAGAGTGGATGAAGCTCGGAGGACGCCTGGGTGACTCAGTCAGTTAAGCGTCTGCCTTTGGCTCAGGTCATGATCCCAGGGTCTGGGATCAAGTCCTACATCAGTTTCTTGCCTAGCAGTGAGCCTGCTTCTCTCCCTCCCTCTGCTGTTCCCCCTGCTTGCGCATGCACTCTCTCTCTCTCTCTCTTTCTCTCTCAAATAAATAAATAAAATCATTTTAAAAAATGGAAAAAAAAAGAGAGACAATGGTTAACACCTCCACAGGTGACCCAATTAGTGATGTGGAAACTGGACAAGGACATTGCAATAAGTTTGTATTAATTACATCACTCACATTAGCTCTTTCATTTCATATTTGACTCATTTTATGTGAGTTTTTCCCAATGCTTTGATAAACAAATTTAAAGGAGACAAAAGAAGGTATTCTTCATATGAATCCAAATCAGGACTCTGTAATCTTTCACTTATTTTATCAAAATATTCCAAAATAATTTTCCACATGTAAATAATGTCATTGAGCTTCAGCATTTTTTTTTTTTAGATTTTTATTTATTTAGCTAAGTCAAAGGATTCATCAAAATGAAGGAGTCATTGACCTCTTAAATGTTCTGATGTCTGATGTCCGTACAAACTGACTTTATAACAATTTCATCTTTCTTCTGCTTCTAGTTCACAGATCATCCACTCCTTAATTTTCTCCTCCCCTAGGCACAACCATGGCTCCTGGTGGCCACTTCTCCACAATGGGTCAGGAGAGGACATATTTTCCTTTAATAGGAAGTTTGTGATGTTTTCACTTGGATAAAAGTGCTATCTTTAATCTCTATGGTCTGCTGAATCTCCACCCCAGTTACAAAATGCTTGACTCTTCCTTTCTTCTTTCATCATGCAGAACCACAGAGTCCCTGAGTTCCTCACCTCAAGGTCAAGTGGCTATTACCAGTGCAGGATGTAGAAAAAGCATGAACATGAAATTAGAAAGAAGTAAGAGGGATTTGAAAAACAATTCCTTGGTTATCTACACATTAATTCATTCATATAGCCAACATATATTCATGTGTGTGTGCACGTGCATGCGTGTGTGTGTGTGTGTGTGTGTGTGTGCTGAGAACCTCTTACGTTCTAGAACAGATGTGAGAAAACCAAAAATAGTATTTTCAAGCCTTGGTACAAGGAAACAATGATTGCAGATTTTGAACAATTGACCTAGTGTGACTAGTGAAAGTAATACCAAGATGTTTGCTCTTTCTGTTTTTCTCTTTTCATCCACCTGCCCCCTTCATTCCTCTAGAAACCACTATGGCCAATGAATCAGAACAAAGTGCTAGACTGTATTAAAGTCAACTTAGCTAATCTTGAAATGACATTTTCCGACCTCTGCTTCTTTCTCTTCTATTCTGTTTTCAGATATTTGTTCCAACCGCTGTCCTAGCTGAATAACAGCAATCCTGGAGACCACTATGAAATTTCTGGCTACAAACACAGAGGCAATAATCACACAGCTACAACAGCTTTCCATGGACCTCCACATGAGTTTCACCTTTGCAATTCCACTTTGGTCATTGTATATCTTGGTGTTTTAGCATCTCCTCCACTTTGTCTCATATCCAGAGCTTCAGGAGGAATGGCTAGTGGCTCTTTTATCTGATTCTGCAAATTACCTTTCTGAACTTTCACTTACCTGCTGTGTTCACAATTACAAAAGGTCTAATTCATATAATCAATCCTTATCACATAACATTAATAATGGCACTGATACCCTTACTAAATTGTAACCAATACAGAAGTGGCTCCAGGAGTGGCTCCAGGAGACTAGAACATTAAAAATGAGAATCTGGAATTGGTTTTCTCATCTGACTACATATAAAGATATCAATTCCTTTATTGCCATGGTAAATAGTAAACTGGTAGTCCATGGCATGCAGTGGCAAACAATATGTAAATTATCACCTATAGTCACTTATGATCAAGTGTCCTCAGAAGGCAAGTCTCAGTATGACAACGTAGCTGCTGCTATAGAATATTTTAAGGGAGTTAAAGAGTATAAAAACTTTGGGTTTGGTTGGGTGCTTTGAAATATGCTGGAAACCTAAGAAAAAGATTACAATGAGCTCAGGGCTTTAATTGCCCAGATAAAAGTCCAATTATAAATCATAGCTTCTGTGACTGCCCTCCAAGAAACCCTTATTTCCTGGAGCTCCAATGCTAAGATTTAAAAAAAAAAAATTGTTTTTTTTTTTTAAAACCTCACAGTCTCTCTTATGTTAAATTTAGGGCATTAAAGAAGTGGGACCATTGAAGAAAATGGAATGGGGTCATACAAACAGTTTCTGATGAGATTGAAGACATTAACCTTGATTTGGTAAAGCCTCTTTTCCAGCAGAAGCAGGCTTTTCTTCCCTATTTGATGAGATTAGTGTCCCCTTGTCTGAAAAACTTATAATGACCTCCAATGAGATTAATTTCCTGGTGGGAAAACTTCCTCCTTAAGACCTATCCTCACCACCTGTTTTGCTTAACAGCTTAATTGAGGTATAGCCCACATACCATACAATTCACTCAAAGTATGTGTACTTCAGTGACTTTTAGTATATTCACAGAGTTGCACAACAATTACCACAATAGATTTTAAAATACCCTCATGACTCCAGAATGAAACCACAGCTCCTTAGCTACCATCCCTCCAATTCCTCCATCCCTCTCTCCCTCTCCCCCGAGCACTAGGGAGCCAATAGTCTCCTCTCTATCTCTATAGATTTACCTATTCTGGACATTTCGTATAAATGGAACCATAGAATACATGATCCTTTTTGTCCGAATCCGTTCACTTAGTATGATGTCTCCAAGGCTCCTCCATGTTGTAGCTATATATCAGGTCTTTATCTCTGTCTATTGTTGAGTAATATTCCCTTGTATGGCTATAGGACATTTTATTTACACACTCATCAATTAATGGACATTTGGATTATTTCAACTTACCGGTTGTTATGAATAATGCTGCTATAAACATGGTGTACCACTTTTTGTGTGGACACATATCTCCATTTCCTTTGGATACATACCTAAGAGTGAAATTGCTAGATCATGTGATATCCACAAGCTTAGGGAAATGAGAATGCTGAAGTTGGTTTATTGTGAGATCTACTCACTCATCCTTTAACCATGTTCTATAAGAGTTTCCAGAGAACACTATCTTTACTATGACTTTGAGAAATACATTGGTGAGCCTCCTTAAAGGCTTCTGTAGTAATTATTCTCTGCTAATCAAGAATGAGAGAGTAAGTTGCTACTACCAAACCAAGTTCTTTAAATTCAATGGGGATAATGTGTCTTGAAGTAGTGCAGGCCAAGTGTCGGCATTTGGTTGTCAGGGCGAAGGCAAGCATAGTTACTGTATTGAGCATCAGAGAAAAATCAGTAATCAGAATGGCTTGACCTGCAGAGAATATTGATGTTAGTTAATTGGTCATTGTGTCCCTAAGAATGAAATAGGAGGGCAGCTATTTAAAATCTTACTTGATTTGTATAAGTGGAAAAGCTCTAAGTCTGAGGAACAGAAGATTGATTTAAATAAGCACAATAGGGAGTCACATGCCCTCAAACAATTCTCAGTCTTGAGTTAGCTCATAGTTCCAGAGTCCCCTGAATAAAGGAGAAACTGGGTCACCCCAAGGAAGGGCCCTGCTATATTATTGAAGTGTAATGCTACAAACACTTTCCCTAGCATTTCCCAAAAGGAACTTCAGATATTTAGCAGGGTGACTGTGCACAGGGGAAGAGAAAATAACTAGGATTTCAGTGATTAATGGGCACTGGCTTTGAGTCAACTAACGCCTAGAGATCTAAAATGTCACTGTGGTCTACTGATTAGAATGGGGATATATGGAAGTGAGGTGATTAGTGGAGTTTGGGCTCAGCTATATCAGTAAGCCAAAGGGGTTCCCAAACCAAACCCATGGTTATTTTCTAGCTCTGGATTACATTGTTGGAATAGACATACTGAGCAACAAGCAGAATGCCTACATTGATTTCTTGACCTGTGGAGTGAGGGGTATTATAATTAGAAAAACCAGGTGGAATCCCCTGGGACTGCCTCTACCTACCAAGATAGTAAACTGAAAACAATACTGCATTTCCAAAATTAAGTCCCCCATCAAGAACTTGAAAAATTCAGGAATGATACCACCACATCTCTATTCAGCTTGCCTAACTGGCCTGCACAGAAGACAGATGTTGTGGAATAAAATGGATTAGTGTAAATTTTATCAGATTGTGATTCCAGTGCAGGTGTTGTTCCAGATGTGTTGTTGTTGTTGTTGTTGCTGTTAATGGACCAAATGAACATATCCCTAGCACCTGATAGGAACCTATCGATCTGTTAAATGATTTTTCTGTTAGTAATAAATCATCAGAACCAGTTTGCATTCTCCTAGCGGGACTAGCAATATACCTTCACAATCCCACATTAAGGCTCTTATCAACTCTCCAGCCTTCTGTTATAGTCTAGTGTGCAGGGAACTTATTGCCTCTCTCTCCTACTGGACATCACTCTAGCCCATCACATTGGCCATGCTGATCAGAGCTGATGAACAGGAAGTGGCCATTTCACTGGACAGCTTGGCATCTCTATTTGTCTAGACCCCCTCTTTAGTTTGGCTGTGACTACATTCCTCCAGCTAAGACCTTAGCTCCTGTCAGGCAACCCTCTTTTAGCCTATAGGTTTCACTAGGTTCTATTAACTATTCCTACCTCTTTCTTGCCCTTCAGATCTGGGGTGATGGTAATTTCTCATTCTTGCTTGACATGGGATAGCTTACCATTCCTCATGGTTTCCATTATCACTGCTGTGTATTAGAAAGATTTTACCTAGGGGAAATTCTTTAAATAAAAAATTAGGAATCAGCTAATCAGTAATCTAGGCTTTACTTTACTATCCCCCCAAATCCTAAAGAAAATGTGTTACTTTCCCTTATAGGTAAGAATGTTCATTTAATTTTACTTTCCCCTCAGGGTGAGTATATCCCTGTCACTTTATGAATAAAATATCTTAATTAAAGAACAAATTCCCTTTTGACTTTAATTATAGGCTCTGTTTCCTATATTATTTTCATTACCATAATGCTTTACATTTGCAAAATCTTTCCCTCTATTATGATTCTTTTGACTATTCAAGTAGCAGAAAATCTAACTCAAACTACGTTCAGTAACGCAAACAACTTTCTGATACGTACACATGAGGTATTGGTACACATACCTAGTAAATCCAGAGGTATACTAGATTCAGATTAGTCCTGACCTAGGGGAGTTACTAATTTTGCAATGATTCTGGTATCAGAGCATGTGTATTTAGTTACTAGGTTGAATTAGATGTTTCTGAATGCAACTTTTAAAGTACATTCTTCATTAATGTTTTATCAGTGTTTATTATATTAGAGGTTCACAGAAGGCTTGACTTTGGCCACAGATTTGGCCAAAATCTGCTCTTCAGATTCACTTTTAGTCTCAGCCTTCAGAAATCTGAAGATCTGGATGCCTATTTCAATGCCATTTCTGCCTACTTGATCTGATTTTTACATGATTAAGGATCCATGATAGCATATGATCACAAAATCTTAATCAGATAAAGCATTAGGAATATGAACAAGGCATTTTATTTAGATTTATTAGTAATATCTGACTCTTCCCATGTAAATTTAGTAAATATTCTAGTTATGATCTGGCCTAAAAAAATCTTATTTTTTTTTAATATTTCAAGTCTCTTGTTCATAGTTAAAGTATAATGATTATTACTGCATGAGAAAAATTAATGATTTCTGTGAATATTGCTGTTTGAATAATAACATTGAATGAAAAACATTAAAATAGTTAAATATGGAAATAAAGTGATAACTATTACAAAAATAAGAGAAAATACATAAGCTACATTAAGACTACTATACTATTTTAGAGCTAGCAAATATAAACTCTAAATAATAATACAAGACAGAATTACAGAGATTAAGTATAAACATATTCTAGTCTTATAAACTTACTTGTTGTACTAGTATTCGTGTTAAACAAAATAAACTTTAAGGATTCTTTTTATTTTTAAATCTATTAAATTTATTTCATGTTATATAGATCATAAATCTTAAAAGCCCTACAGGAAATTTATCACACCCCATAAAGATACATTAGAAGCAGAATATCAACTTTGTTATCTAAAAGTTTTACAAGAAGAAAAAATTCCAAAATTATAAGTAACTATCACCCATGGTAAGTCATCTTCTATGTAAATGTCACTAAAAATATAGAGTTTAGAGAAATGAAGAAAGTAGGAGAAAAAAATTGAGATACCAAAATTTATTTTGTTCCCACTCATTCATCTGGTTTTTAGTAGGTTATATAAAAATGATTTAAAAAGAAAATTACTAGGGTGCCTGGGTGGCTCAGTCAGTTGAGCATCTGACTCTTGGTTTCAGCTCAAGTCATGATCTCAGGGTTGTAAAATCAGCCCTCACATTGGGCTCTGTGCTCAGCATGGAGTCTTCTTGGGATTCTCTCTCCCTCTGCCCCTCACCCTGCTCACTCATGCTCTCTCTCTCTGTCTCAAATAAATAAATAAATCTTTAAAAAATAATAATAAAAAAGAAAAAGAAAATTCCTTATTGTTTAGAGCCTTGGAGGCCAAATATTTAAACAAAAAGCTTGACAAAATTATTGCTACCAAATGTCAACAATTCAGTAATTGAAAAATGAAGACTATTTTTTTTATATGGTCCTAAGCTAATAATTATAGGTATAATGTTCTTTCAGAAAAGAAGTATATTACTCTGCAACAAACCTATTCAAAATTTTCAAGCATTTCAGATTAGCTCTTTGTCTCTCAGCTATGGAATTTAGCTATCCAAGGAGCAAGTAGTGATTAAGTAAGCATAGTTATCTGCAATAAATCCTGAAAGTTGTAGGTCAAGTCCATTGTGTCAACTTTCCTTCTCCTGAGGACACTGTGATTTCCTCCTGCATCACAAATATGTGCACTGCTGGAAGTGCTGCTTTCTTTGAATAGAGTCCTCAGACTCCACATATGCCTACGCCTATGAATGCCACCACAGGAGATTTTTATAGTCCTTAACAGCTCGTGCTGGGAAAATAATCTCCTCTCCACAAAGTCCAGCATCAAGACTTGTTGCCATTTCAGAAAAGTCTTCTTCTCTTTTGGTTATTTTCCATATGTCACTATTAAAATCTCTGTAACTACATCTCTTGGTGTTAAAAGCAGTCCATTTGCAAGCAAAACAACAAACAAACAAACAAACAAAAAAGCTCACCACGACTTTAATTTTTGTATGCATAATAAAGGTTTTATCTTTATATTTACTTTCATTCATTCAATAAATTTGTTGAACATGTATTATATGCCAAGCACCTTCCCATTTTCTGTAAGACAGATCTGCCTCCCCCCTTGTCACAGATAAAGGAACTAAGAGTCAAAAAATATACTAAGCTACTTTTTCCAGAGCACAGACTAAAATCCAAATTTGAATCTTGGGTTTCTATCCAGCTCAATTATCTATGCTTTTTAATTGTGCAAATCTAGTGCATTTGCGTTTAATATAATTATTGACATAGTTGAAGTCTACCAGACTGCTATTTGTTCTATATTTGTAGCCTTGGTTTTTCATTCATGGGACTTTTGTTTATGCATATTTTTTTAGAAAAATTATTGTTCTAGGGACTTCAATACAAATCCTTATTTTACCCTAGCTTACCTTAAATTAATACCATATCCCTTCACATATAATATCAGAATCTTAGAAGTGTGTAATTTTATCCTCCCTTTGTTTCTTTATGATTTTATTCACATATTTTACATGTAACAATGATACAACCCCACAGTATATTTTTAAATAGTAGTTGTCTTTTAAAGACATTAAGAGAATTAAATCAGCTATATTTACCCACATAATTAACATTTCCAATGATCTTAATTCAATCTTGTAGATTGGAGTTTAACTTGGGTATAACTTTTATTCAGCTTGAGGTATTTCATTTAACATTTTCTGTAGTAAAGGTATGCTATCATTTTTGGAAGAATTTTTCTCTGGAACAGAATTCTGTGATAAAAGTTTTCCTTTTTCTTTATTCCTAATTTTTTTCCCCTTTCTTCTACTTCCAAATCTTTTATTCCATTATCATCCAGTTTCCATAATCTCTGATGAGACATCAATAATATTTCTTGTAGTCATTTTACTGGGTTTTTTTTTTCCTTCATCCTTTCAGGCTGTTTTTAAGATAGTCTATTTATTTTTTATTTCAGAAATTTAACTACAATGTTCCCAATTGTAGTTTTGCTTATATTTATTCTGATTGCTGGTTGAGATCCTTCAATATCTATGGGTTGGTTTTTTTTGCCAAATTTAGAAAATGTTTGCCATAATTTCTTTACATATTTTTTATCCTTTTACCTCTTTTTAAAAATTTTTTTTATCCCAATTACATATATATTCACCCACTTAATATAGAATCACAGGTCACTGATACCCTGATCATTTTTTTGGTCAGTCTTATATATCTCTTTATGCTTCTATTTGAAGCATTTATATTGATCTGTCTTCAGATACTTCTCTAGTATTCAATTTTTTGATTAGCTTGTCAATGAATATTTTTTATTTCATTTATTATATTTTTCAATTCCAGTATTTCTACCTGGTTATTTTCACAGTTCCAATTTCTTTTTTGAAACCCTCATCTGTTCTCTTATTATATGCACGTTTTCCTGTTAGTTCTTTAACATATTTGTGGTGGTTGTTTTAAATTTCTGGTCACTTACTTCTAAAATATGTGTCATATGTAGGTTTGCTTCTATTGAGTCTTTTAACTCCTGATTATGGGTGAATCTTTTCTGCTTCTTCATATGCTCACGTTTTACTGTATTCCAGATCTTGTGTATAGAAGAACAGTAGAGAGAAAATATAATTGGTTTGGTTTGGTTTGGTTTTATTATTTTCCCAAGGAATGCATATATATTGGGTAGGGTGAGGTGATAGTCTTTCAGATTTCTCCTAGATATGAGTAGAATAGTATAAAGCTGCAGCTTTCAGTACATGAATTTCATCTCTTTGCCACAGTTTTATTTGGATTAAGTTCTCATTGATGCCACTGAGGGATGGAACACTTTGATTAATCATTTTTTTTTTTTAACTGAGAAGGGTTTTAGCTACCATTTCAAGTTGTTTGGTTCCATTTTTTTTTTTTTAAATCAGCTCTTTTAGGGACCTGAAATCCAAGCACTCTGGCTCTGAATTCTCTACTTTCAGTCTCTCCTGAACTATTGTTTCAATAAATCTTGCAGTGTTGTGGAGCTGGGCAGAGAACTCCAGGACTAAGAGATTTATTTTTTATTTAGAGTCCTTCTAGAGCCAAATATATCCTGTTAGCGTACTCTATCATCAAAAACTTGGCCAGTTTTTCTGCATCTCTGTAAAGTATCCGAGTCAAAGACAGGTTGGCTTCTCCCTGTAACTGTTTCCAAGCACAGAAGCTTTCATGGTTCTCTACATATCTATCAAGAGTTTGTCTTTCTCTGGAATTCAGTCTCCCAAGGTGTCTTTGCATCTACGCTTCTTCTCTCATCCTATAAAAAAATTACAATTTTTATTTTAATCCTTAATTTCTCTTGTTCATACCATGGGATCCAACATATTTCATGTCCCTCTATATCCTAATTTGAAAAGGAAGGGAAATACTCTCTTTTTCCAAGTTGAACAGACTAACTGTAAACTCAGTAATCTTGATAATCTTATGTTTTTGTTTTCTTTTACATATAATTCTATTTTTAAATGTGGAGTCACTCCTCCTAAATCCTGGATTAATTATTTTTCTTTTCTAAATACTTTTGCATTTGAGTCGTCACTTGATAATATGTATATTTTATAAAATTTGCATTTTTAAGCATACATATTGCTTTATCTATCAAAGGAGAACTAAAATTTCCATCTATAGTTTCATCTTTAAAAGAAGTAAAATTCCAAAACACACACAGATGGATAAAGGTCATTCTTAAAATTGCCAGAAACTCATTATGTCTACTCATTTGTTGATGGAAATGATGACTGGACATACCAAATAAAACTAATTTTAGGGCAAGAGCAAGGGGAAAATTTAATTAATTAAAATGAACCAAGATAATTACAAATAAAATAATCTAGTATATACAGAATTAATTTCATAAAAATATTCACTAATAGGGATGTCTGGGTGGCTCAGTCAGTTAAGCGCTGCCTTCAGCTCAGTTCATGATCCCAGAGTCCTGGGATCGAGCTCCTTGTAGGGCTCTCTGTTCAGTGGCGAGCCTGCTTCTCCTTTTCCCTCTGCCTGCCGCTCCCCCTGCTTGTACTCTCTTTCTCTCTGCCAAATAAATAAATAAAATCTTTTAAAAAAGAAACTTATATGGATCATTAAGCTTTAGATAAAGAACCTTAAGATACAAAGAGAAGACATGAGGCTTGAATTTTGCAAGGTGCATGTGTACCCAATCATTAGAGAAACAAATTCTGACCTGAATCTCCTGACTACAGATGTATACATATTTGCCATGATTCAAAACCAGATTAACTATGAATGATAGTCATCACTTTGTTCAAAATCATCAAAAAATGGGTAAATAAATGGAAACCCAAGATGTAATATTATAGAACACTTTTCCAAGATCTATCATAATTGATGTTATTATTTGTCAATAGAGTAAAATATCAAACATCCATATATGCCTTACTAATAGTGAATCCAACAAATCCTTAGCTTTTATTAAATAGATTCTGATACTAAAAGGGGTTGACTTTAGAAGAAATCCTTTCAGATAATGATGTCCAGGCTGGAGTCTGTCAGTTATTTTAAGTCAAGCAAGGCACATGTGTTTGTAAATGGTAAAAATACAGAAAGATATAGTAACAATATTATGCTAAGGACCTAGACTCAAGAATAAAACTGCCTGGGTTCAAATTCAGGCTGTATTATTTAATAACTGTGTGATCTTGGTCATGTTATTTTACCCATGTTTCAATTTCCTTATCTGTAAAGTGGAGATTATAATAGTATCATTCTCACAGAATTATTGTGAAGATTAAATAAGTTAATATGGTATATTCAAAGCATCTGAAATAGTGCTTGGAATATAGTATGTACTACACGTTCATGATGATAATGATGGTCAAGTGTATCCAAATCTTGAAAATGACAAAAAACATTATTTTAAAAAGTTTTATTGCTTGTATTTTCAATAAGTTCTAAAATTTCTTTCTTCCATGGAAAAAAAGAACTGTTATAGTCAGTCTAGTCAGGAATCTAGAACAAATGAAATCTTTGATTAACTGTTAAGGTACTTTGAGTAATAACTGTTGTGGGTTCTCCACTTAGGCATCAAACTTCCAGATTTAATTTCACTCCAGAATCAGGGAATGAGAAAATTTCATAGACCATATTTTATTATCAATTAAAGAAGCAACAAGTGACAAATATTCTTTGCTTTGAATTATTTATATCTTTCTAAGTGGATAAAAACTGCATCCTTCAGTGGTCATATGCAGAGAACTGCAAGATGCCCAGTGTCAAAGAAGCTAGAAGCTTTTCTCTGGAGACGAAGGACTGTGTGACTGGGGCAAGCTGATTGATCCCATGTTTTCTGACAAATTTCTCTCACCACTGTTCTGATGAGGGCAAAGGGAGAATAACTTTTTACAATCTTTTTAATCCTTGGCCAAAAAAATCATACTTTACTGAAGCAATTTTAAGGTACCTCCTTGTCTTCTCTGTGGCTCTTTATGTAAGTCTACAACCAATTTTTCACAAGTTACCAAAATCTAACTTGGTCTTGACACTTAAAAATTATTCCAATATACCATCCCCACCCCTGTGCCCCCAGGTCAGGTCTTAGCAAGTGGAAAGCAAATTCTGGCAAAATTAACAATTACTGGCATTCTTTTTCTTTAAAACAAACTATGAGAAATCCACTGCTGGTGACCTAGTCGATAAAGAGCATACTAGTTTAAAATAAGATGTATAGTCTTTCATTATTTTTATTACATAGTGAGGAAACTCCATGAAAAGTTGAGAACTTGTAGCCCTCAAATACAGATGATTTATAATAGAAAAACTATTAATTTATGGTCCTTCACTTGGGATGTTAAGAAGCAAAGCATCTTTATAATCCATGCACCTTCTGCATTTCAGGCTTAACAGGTAGATTGGGTATCAGTAGAAGACTGTTCATTTGAAGCAAGGCAAACACAGTCCATAAACTGAGCCAGGTCCACAGAGATGACCTATTTGGATCTTTCATATTTGGAAGGAAAAATAAAACAACTGAATAAGCAACGGAAACCAAAAGCCTTTGTGAGATAAAAGTTAAGAATGCAGTTTAATATAATGGCCATTGGCACGCCTTGTCTTTTTTTTTTTTTTTTTTGATTGATTAGTGTGAATAACATACTGTCTGTCAATATGTGTTGGATATTTCCCAGAGAATTTTGATTCCATCTGTGATGCTGTCTAAAGGTTCAGGAGGGATGAATGAGAGATCAGGAAGACATCTGTGGGAGACAGGTCCTAGAATTCCTTATTTTCTTGACCCTGGAAGGTCCCAAAGTGTATATATTATTTTCACTTTGAAATTACCAGTAGCTGGGAGGGAGAACCAGTGATGAAGAAGAAAGCAGGCCTTATAAAGACACAGGTACATATCATGTATGATGCCAGTTAGAGAAACAGTTACAAATTCAGCAGACTAATATTTTACTTTTTTGCTGTCCCTTTGCTAAAAGCTTTAAATTTCCCCTTATCTGAGTGTCATAAGGTCTCACAGCCCTTGAGTGTCACAAATCTCCCTCTCCCTGCTGGCCACAGATTATTGGAAAGGATCTTAGATTTTTATTCCTGTATAAAAGGAAGAGTGTACTTTTGATATGTTAAGGAACAAAAGAACTGGAAGCTGTCTGCTTTCAAGTTGTGCTTCCTTTCTTCCCAAAGGCAGTTCTTAGTAAATAATCAAGTCATTTTAAAATTCTGGGTCCATATTTTCCATAACAGCTCAAAACATTTAGAACCCGTTGGTGATGTGTTCACATATCAGTTTGAGACAAAAAAAAAAATGTGCTTTGTATGTTTGTTTTTTAGCTTTTAATTGCACTGGTAAGTTTTAAGTTAAGTTTACCTTTTTGTGAGTTAAATACTAGTAATGTTTAAGTCTGCAAATATTTCTTATTTTGTACAATGGTAATTTTTGAGAGTGATTTTCTTGCAAAGTAAATTGAGTCAACAATCAGGACATTATCATAGATAAAGAGTTCACGCTGGCTTCTGCTTGTGTCGACTCTCTCACTGAAGGGGAAACTGGTCCTGTTTGACAGTTCAATCTAGAAATAAATCAATTCTAAGTGCTCATATTTTGTTGGACTCCCTGAATAGAAAGAAATTTAATTTGGAGGAAACTCCTGCCTAAAAAAAAAATCTCCCTCTTGACATTTGAGGTCTGCTGAACTGTCACTTCCCCTTCTCTCCATACCCTTCTCTTCTGAATACTAAGAACTGAAATTATAAGTAATTTTGTGTTTATTTAAAGCCATGGAGAACCCTGGGAACTCCTGATATCTATTGACAGCTACACTGTGGGTCACAGGCAGGGACTCACAAAAGGGCCCTTTGATCAACACACAGCATAGCAGAGATGAGGGGACTCTCTCTACACCACACGGACAGGGGTCAGCTTCTTTTCAGGTAGCCCTGGACAACTGAGCTCTTTTCGGATAATTACTATGAAAAAGAAATCTCATTTGCAGAGGCCTCTATTAATCTGGTTTAGAGCATTCTAAACTGGAGGCTACCCATGTCTGCTTCAGAAGCTCTGCTAGGGAATCTTCTGGTGAAAAGATCTATACAGAAAATACAGGATCGCAGCAGAGTAGAAACATGGCAAAAGAGTAGTCGGAAAAGATGTTTACTGTTAAGAAGAAAGTTAGAAGGCATAAAATACATCCTCTACTCCCTAGATGTAAAATGATAATAGTACCTATGTTGAATACACGTCACAAAAAGCCCTAAGGTACAAAATGGCTTGGTGATATTGGTACAAGTAATCATGACTGCCTGTTCTCTTTAACTTATTTCTGGGTTTGACAAGCCATTTTGTGGAGGAATGTTTCCACAGAATGCAGTGGTGGTTGATGAATCAGAGCTCAGTCCAGAGCTAGACTTTTTGGTGGGTGACCTTGGGCAAGTAATTCATCTCTCTGACCCTCTGTTCCCCCTTCCTAGGGCTCTTATCAGAGGGAATAAATCAGTATGTGTAAAGCCTTTAGGAAAGTGTCTGGCATAAAGCAAATACTTAAAAACAACCCCTGATAGTGTATTAAACTGCATCTATAAAATTGTCCTTTGCACTTCTGCAACTCATTTTTATGATTTTTCTCCAAGCTTCTTATGATCCTCTTTTTCAGTTTCTCCCCATAGTAAATAAACTTAATCCCTGATCTTTCTATGGATTAAAACAATCTCAACTGCAGAACTGTGGCAGGTCTCTGAAAATTCTCCCTATTCAGCCCTCCACCACATCCTTCCCTTGGTCTCTATTTATTTCCAGCTTTACCTTGTTTAGATGACCTTTTTCACTTCAAAGTTCTGTAAATCTTGTGTCTGCATATCAAACTCATTTTTGATGAGCATTTCTATGTCACAGGCTAGGAGATTTTAGCAAACAGGAACACCTCATGAATGTCACTATTTGGAATTTTAAGTCTATCTACATCATATATATATATAATATATATAGTTTATTAATATGTAATTTATATTAGATGATAGATATAGATAGATGATGATGATAGATAGATAGCTAGATAGATAGATAGATAGGTAGATAGATAGATAGATGATAGATGTCCCAAGTTATTCATTCTATGGAAAGGAGAGCTCCTTTTCCAAGTTTAGACTCCATTTAGAAATTGTTGTGGATTTGGCTTTTTGGATCAAAGCTGAACTAATTGATTTGTATGAACAGGGCCATTAGTAAATTTCACTTTCAATTAAGTTTAAATGATTTTATTTCAAGAAATTTCTAGCATCAAATAACTTTTTAAAAACTGATCATTAAAGCCCTTCAAAACCCCATGCGCTCCCTGTGAATGGAAGTGGCCATGATTGCTCTAAAAAGAAATACTTAATGAAGCGCATTTTGGATTTTAAAATGAACTTCCAACGTCAATGAGTTTGATCCCTGACAGATGCGCTTGTGGCAGGATTTGCCAACTCTGATTTAAAAACATCTCATCCTCAAAGAAGTAATCAGAATTTAATCTTCTCTGTTTCCATCTCTTCGTATCAGAACTGATTTGCCTCCACTGGGGAGGAGACGCTGACCTTCCAGCTCTAATCCAATTGCATGTAACTGCTCTAAAGGAGAGGGAAGGGTTTTCCCCCTCTCGTGATTTGTTGTGTAATAAATACAGTTCCTATAATTTGTTGCATCTAATGTTTGATTTTATAACAATCTATTAAAGACCCTGCTTGGCTATTGATTACTTTTTAACATAGTCTGTATCAGTCAAACTCATAAACCATTGTGCTTCCAGTACTTAAATGTGAGCGATAAATTACATTTTTCCCTATAACCCTTTCTTTGTTATTATGGCATATTTGGGACAGAAGAGGAGGAGGAAGAGGATGGGGAAGAGAGAGAGAAGGACTGTCTCCAAGATACACTAAATGTTCCTTTTTGTTCCCCACCCTCATTACTTTTCATTGTCTTTACTGTCCATTCCTACTGGCTACCTCACAGGAGAGGTTTGTGGGACACTTTGAAATGAGAACAAACAAAGAAACAGTAAAAGGCCACCTGAAATAGATTGCAAAGATTTGTGGAAACAAAAGATTCTTAAATGCCTCACAAATATGTCCCTTATTTTCGGAAAAGACCAGCCCAGCAATATAGCCTTAAAACTCTCTGGAGAATTTTATTCACTTCCATATTCTGCAGGTGACTGGTTCTGATTTTTTTTAACAGAGTTGAGAATTATTGGTTATTTTTTATTACACACTTTTTATCTCTTTAGCAAAGCTACTCAGTGTTTTAATGCTATTGTCTTATCTGAGATTTTGTAAAAGATCACAGACCTTTCGTGAACAACATAAAGATACTGTTTGTTGAAATCAGTGCTCAACTGAGAGAATACAATAATGTTCCTACAGAATATTGCTTTGGAGCCCAGCATTCATATCTCAATATATTTCTCAGTTGCAGTTGAGCATGACAGAAGGTTTGGTGGTGTCCGAATATAGTTCTCTCTGGTCTATTTCACCCAAGTCCACACGCAGGCACATATGTGTATGTGTCAGAAGAGGATGGTTGTTGATTATTTTATTGATCTTGGTTGACTTAAATGGGCGGTTTGCTTTGCTATTCTGTTCTGTTTTTATTGTAGTATAGCAAATATTCACTATTAGCTACTGGCATGATTGCTCAATTAAATCAAAATACTATGTATCAGGATATATGTGTCTGGAAAATGCTCCGACATATATGCCCATTTGATGGTAACCTTTTGAGAGTACAGGCTTTATCTTAGTCTCCACTGTTTCTAGTGACTAGCACAGTGCCTGATACATAGAAAATATTCCATATATATTTGGTAAATGTGTGAACAAATGAATTCAGTAGGGATGTGAGTAAGAGTTTGCATATACACTTGTGACCTTGGGCTGAAGGAAATTCACACTATGTTTTAAAATCTTGAACCAACTTCTAAAACTCAGGAGATTTTACATAAAATATTCAGTTTTCCAACTTATTTATTAAATCCAATTTCTATTTATTTATTTGTTTTGTTCTTGATAGGAAGATCTGGCAACACAGAGCTCTTCATCTCTATAGAGCGCCAGTTGGCTGGAGCTGAGGAATGGCTGCTCCTTTGGACAGGGAAGGCACCTGCCATAGGTCACATTGGATTTACAACCTCTTGTATAAATGCACCAAAAGATACCTGACCACACCATATTTAAGAACACAAAGCAATGTGGGCTAAAGTATTTTTAGGTGGTCTGATAATATGGACTAGATTTCAGACATTAGAGACAAAAGAGTAGACATGGAAAGGCTTTGATAGAGTTAAGTGTCCCTCAAGCTGGCTGTTTATACTAAGGAGGCCTGGAAGAGAATTATGTATGGAAGCATTTCCACACTTGGGAAATGCCATGAGTAAAGGCATAGAATCTGGACAAAGGTTATTCAATAAACATTTGGGGATGCGTATTTATTGAGAGATGTCACAGAGGAAAAGGAAGAATCCTTGCTTTCAGTTAGACTGGGAGAGTCCATAACTGTCCATTTTAGGAATGGGAAATTAAAACCTACGTATTGGATCAGCTGGAAAAAACTAGGAATAGGAGAAGGCATTTTAAAATATTTTTAAAAATAAATTGATGGTTAGAAATTTCAAATATAGGTACAAGGAGGAGGTTTGACAATGGAAAAGGAGAGGAATTTGATGGATACTCAAAAAATTAGGTTAAACAATTGAGCCACAATTTGTTCTCATTATTCATTAATAATTAACATGGTAGACATCTCTGCATTCTTCTTGTAAGTGGATATGTATTGTAGAAGTTTTAATAATGTGTTCTGAGAACTGTATCATAAATTTTCAGTATAAATAAAAACAAAAAAGTAAAAATAAATGTACATAATCAGCATTTAGCATTATTTAAAATCTCCTGAGTTTCCTAAGTATATATAATGAGCATTTCCTAAATATGTATTTGTTTCCTAAATATATATAATCTTTTCCTAAATATATATAATCAGCATTTAACATTATTTAAAATCTAATGAGTTAGCACTAATGTACAGATTTATTCTCCACCCATACTTTGGGGAATGTGGGAGTAGCCTAACATAACATTGATGTGAGTTCCTTAACATCTATGTAGGATAAAATGACTGTGGCATTAATCTCTTTCTACCTGTTTAATTTTCTACACTAACAAAAATGATGACACTCATTTTGATGGCACTCAAAGGTCCTTTAAGTGCTAAGTATGAATGATTTACTATTCTGTCCCATTCCTCATATTTATGATCATGCTGAATGAAATAGTATGTGGTCAGATAGAACTACAGGCAGTTTACCTTGGAGATATTAGTAATATACAGGTCCAGCCTTCTTCCAAAGAAAATATCGACCTTAGGTAATAGTAAATGTATTTCAGTAAAACTAAAATCTGAGGTGAGGATGCACGGAAAGGAGAACACTTTTACACTATTGGTGGGAATGCAAGCTGGTACAGCCACTCTGGAAAACATTATGGAGGTTCCTCAAAATGTTAAAAATAGAGCTACCCCACGACGCAGCAATTGCACAACTAGGTATTTACCTGAAGGATACAAACATAGTGATCCGAAGGGTTACCTGCACCCAAATGTTTATAGCATCAATGTCCACAATAGCCAAACTATGGAAAGAGCCCAGATGTCCGTCAACAGATGAATGGATAAAGAAGATGTGCTATATATATGCAATGGAATATTACTAGCCATCAAAAAACTGAAATCTTACCATTTTCAGTGACATAGATGAAACTAGAGGGTATAATGCTAAGAAAATAAGTCAGTCAGAGAAAGACAATTATCATATAATTTCACTCATATGTGGAATTTAAGAAACAAGACAGAGGATCATAGGGGAAGGGAGGGAAAAATAAAATAAGATGAAATCAGAGAGGGAGACAAACCATAAGAGACTCTTAGCCATAGGAAACAAACAGGATTGCTGGAGGGGAGGTGGGTGGGGAGATGGGGTAACTGGGTGATGGGCATTAAGCAACTGTTGAATCACTAAACTCTACCTCTGAAACTAGTAATACACTGTATGTTAATTAAGTAAATTAAAATAAAATAAATAAATAAAATCTGAGGGGAAAAACACTTAGAATTGCATTGGTATCTTAGATGTATCCTTATGTCAAATCACTCAATGTACATTTCATTTAATGACATAATATATTGGTCAATGATTTCTCTCTCTCTGTTGTGGTCTGAACACAGTATCCCGTGCTAAAGTCAGTGTGTAAGCTTCAAAGCTCATATCCCTGCACCATCATGTTGGTATCAAACAGTATTACTATCATTATCATATCTTCATCCTCCCTTCTTTCCAGATCCTTCTCCTGTTTAATCTTTTAATCTTCTTTTTTTAATTTGCTTCCATCTGCAATTTTCTATAATTCCAAAATAAGCCTAAGTAGACAATTTTACTCATAAGAGACTTAGGAAATTACTTTGGATAAAGTTGCTTAAAAGAAAAGAGTGAAACAGATTAAGTTATTTAAGAAAATTATTCCATACCGCTCATTTTAAAGCATCTTAAGAGAAAGCAAGTGAATATAAATCAATCAATATTTAATTTTATATGAAATATTAGACTATTAAAACAGGAAATATTTATCAAGTTAAAATAATTAAAATCAATGTGATTTAGATCTGTGCTTTACATAATCTAGTAATCTACTTTGAAGTAGCCATTTTGTAACATATGGCCTTATTAATATCCAGAGAAGTTCCCTTTTATAAAACTAGCTGAGAAAACTTGAAAAATGCACTTTTATTTTTTACTAAAGGAAAGAGAATTTGTGCTCCCTGTACCAGAATTTGAGATCTGTACCACTTGGAGAATATCTGTACCAAATCAGATAAAGCTGTTTAACAAAGATTTCACAAAGATTTCACTAGCAGAGTAACAGAAGTCCATTAGAAAATTATATATTAAGGGGCACCTGGGTAACACAGTTGGTGAAGTGTCCAACTCAGGTCGTGATCTCAGGCTCATGAGATCCAGCCCCTCATTGGGCTCTGTGCTCAGCAGGGAGTCTGCTTGAGATTCTCTCTCCCTCTCCCTCTGCCTCACCAGCTCATGCTCTCTTTCTCAAATAAATAAATCTTTGGAAAAAAAATTTTAAAAAAGAAGAGTTATATATTAATTATTTAAGTTTAAACATTGAAACAAGTTTAAAATCCAATTCTTATCTAGATCAATAAAGTGCTGTGTTGAAAAGCAGGCAATTCTTCTATTGAAGAATTCTTCTTTTCATGTTTTTTTATTTTTATTTTTTTAAATACTTTTTATTTATTTATTTTTTAAGATTTTATTTATTTAGGGACGCATGGGTGGGTCAGTCGGTTAAGCGTCTGCCTTCGGCTCAGGTCATGCTCCCAGGGTCATGGGATCGAGTCCCATGTCGGGCTCCTTGCTCAGCGGGGAGCCTGCTTCTCCCTCTGCCTGCCGCTACCCCTGCTTGTGCTCTCTCTCTCTCTCTCTCTGGCATATAAATAAATAGAAAATCTTAAAAAAAAATTTTTATTTATTTACTTGACAGAGGGAGAGAGAGCACAAGTAGGCAGAGTGGCAGGAAGAGGGAGAGGGAAAAGCAGGCTCTCCCCTGAGCAGAGAGCCCAATGCGAGGCTCAATGCCAGGAGGCTGGGATCACGACCTGAGTCAAAGGCAGCCGCTTAACTGACTGAGCCACCCAGGCGCCCTAAAATGTATCAGATTATATACTTCCTGGAAGACTGGAAAAGAGAAGGATGGTAACACGGTTACTTTTCAGCAGCTTTAAAATAAGCTCAAATGGCGTTCTGATAACAATGGATTCCTATTTGAGGGCATTTAATAAAAAGTGGTCTTGAATTTGCTAGAATTAGCTTCAGGTAATGTGTATGAAGCAAAGCCAATTTGATTTATTCAGTAAAATCCTATCCAAATTGGAGGGAAACATTAGCTAAAGAAAACATCTTAAAGGCATATATAAAAACAAAAAAAATAAGCAGAAAATGGGAAAAATTAATTGATTTATATAAATCAATAAAATATTTCTGACCTATTTATAAACTTTTTGAACTATGAAAATATTGTATCATATTATCTTAATCTATATCAATACATAAAAATAAGGTGGAGAACTAAAATCGTACTATTTAAGTTTTCAAAATTACAGCTTTTTTTTTTTGCTTTTATAAATTAATGCAGAAAAAGAATCACTTTAATTTTCTAGTTTTGATTAGGTGGCCTTTATTTCTTTTTATCATAGCCCTCCCCCGCCTTAAAATAAATGTCAGAGACCTTCCTCCATAGTTTGGAGAAAAATATCTCCAAGATAAAAATCTGAAGCTTGAACAGCAGATTTCCATCCCTCACTTCTTTTTTATATACAATTTGCTAGACATTTATCAAATTTCTCATGAGTGCTTATAAGAAAAAAATGTCATTTAAGGCAAAGGGGATTGTTTATGTGTTTTCTTTCCACAAGTGAGAAGGTGTAAAAGATAAAAGAAATCACAACAAGGCACTTGTGATGAGACCCAGTGTTTGTATGGAAGTGATGAATCACTAAATTCTATACCTGAAACTACTATTACACTGTATGTTAACTAACTAGAATTTAAATAAAAACTTGGAAAGAAAAAAAAATAAAAGAAATTGGATGTAAAGCACTGATAGTAAATGAAATTATCATTGGGAACTTTTCTCTTTTGAAAGAATTGTTGCGTAGCTGTCAGCAAATACATTGGAGGGGGTGTGTAAGGATAAATAAAAATAAAGAACAGGATCAAGGAAGAGGAAACAAGATAGACTTCTACAAGAAGAGAGGAAAATAATAATAAACAGTAAGTCAAGAAAGACAAAGGATTTAAAGAGAGAGAGAGAGAGAAGAAGAAAGAAATCCTACGCCCTTTACAAAGTAAATGAGAATGAGTCACTAAGAAACAGAAACTAGGTTACTTTCAAATGTCTAAAATCTAGTATCTAAAATATCTAATATCTAACATGAGGATGGCAGAGAATAAAAACAAAACAGCAATTACAGAAGTATTAAGAGCAAAAGAGAGGATGTAAGTAATATATGATTTGGCCAAAATAAAAATGATGAGCTTGTGCAGTGTTGATGAGAGAGGAGAGTCTGGGTGTCTGGGACACCCACAGCAGGGGTGGTAAACAAAATTCATGGCAAGTGTGGCAGAATGTTGGTGGGAAAATACACGTGAGCGAGTGAACATGGGCACAAGGGAGTAGATTTGACAGGGCAGCCAAAGTATAGTCAAACCCTGCCAGCAAGCTGAGACTGTGAGTGTTGTAAAACAACCACAACAGAAAGTACAAGGAGAGGAAAGCCAATCGGGAGAATATGCATGCCACAGAGACCTTGTGAGACTTGCACAGCTTCACATATTTACTACCTGGCTCTTTACAGAAAACGTTTGTCAATCCCTGCACTAGGAGATGAAAAAAAAAATGGTGTTAAAATGATCAAGAAATAAAGTAAGGTTTTCATGACATTATTGCAGTTTATGAGTAGTCAGATCATGATTAACATGTCTGTTTTTCAATTATTTTTTCCTTGTTGGAAAACATTGCACCGGATCAGTTTCACCTTTTTAAAAGGCAACAGAAAATGATGAGTGTATACTATACAGAGCAGAAAGCAAAGTTTTTGCTTGTGAACAAGACTCTGCTCAAAAATTTCCATTAGAGAAATACACAAGCCCGTGGAACTTAACATTTTTATAAATTCGGTAAATCCTAATTAAATTACCACCCCTCCCTCCATAATTGCCTGGGCATTAGTAAGGAGATTCTTTAATATTCCTTTCTTTAATTTTTAAATTTTAACTACAGAAATCAATTACATGGCCCATTCTACCGAAAAATCACTGAACACTACGGTGATACATATGGCCCTTAACCATTCTGAAATATACAAATCTATATATAAAATCAATTCTCCAATCACCACATGGACAAGGGTATGATACAATCTCTAAAACCAAAGAACTTAATCTCTATGATTATATATCATTTCTCTTTATAAGGTTGGTTGTACCTGCTTTGCATAATCCACCACTTACAAATTCTCTACATTTGTCATGAATGGTCCAACTTTGAAAACTAGCCTAAGCAATTTGGATCAGGGCAGTGGTGTATTTATGTTCTTAAGAGCCATGATTTGTAATGTTTCTGAGTTCAATGTTCCCATATGACTGATTTCAAGCTACAAACAAGGTGGCTGAACATGTTCTTGAGAGAGATGTACACCATCACTCTTATGGGCCAATAGAAACCAGCCCGGCACAGAACTCATTAGCACCTTAATACTTTTTAAGCATTCATTTTAAAAATCTGATCTTGATCCCAGAAGTAATGGTCTGGTCTCCCCATTTTTGAAGGACAGAGTGGTTTCTATAAAGTCTATTTCCCCCCCCATGACACTGGCTTGAGGTTAACTACATTACACACAAAAATCAGGTGAAAACATGTAATAGTTTCCAAAAGAAATTTCAGTTTTCTGAGATTCTAGATGAGAGTTGAACTTCAAACACAAATAGCAACCTCACCACTGGTCCTTCAGATCCTGAAAAATGTGATAACTGCGCCTTGTTATCAATTCTTATGAAGCTTCTTTTTGATCTAGATGAATATGGTAATCATAAATATGAGTTTTGTGTGCTTTACAAATCTTTAATATTAAATTGAGTATTTCACAATACTTAGGCTCAATTTCACATGTAACGGGAAAACCTTGAGAGTGACAAAAAGTTGCAATGAGTTTGTATGTTTTCTTAAAATATAAAAATAGATTACAGGCACTATTTTACAAATTAATAAGTTATTGAAATTCGGATGTGTAAATTGCCTGTGTTTAAATAAAAAAAAATGATAATAACAAAGATATTGACATACACATCAGGTAACTTTTTGGAAATCAAAATCATAAGAGAAAAATGAATAAAATCTTACTCTAGAAAGCTGAGCAGGCTGTTCTTTTAGTTTTGGAAACATGAGATTTCTTATGCAAAAACCACATAATAGGAAATTTTTATACTTAAATAAGTCATAATATTAAAAACAACTAAAGCATTAGATAACAAATGTATAATAGTAATTTCAAATTATCTTAATAAAATACGAAATTTTTAATCAATATTACATTACTGTGCACATCATAAAATTCTACATTCAATGGGACATATTAAAGATATAATTTATGTCCAGTGATGAAAAATATATTTGAAAAAGGACTATCACAGTTATACAGAACAACAAAAGTACAAAGAAACCGCTGCGTTTTGCTGATATCCAAACATCAGTTCTATCACTTAGGAGTACAGAGCATAATCCAAGTATACTAAGAAATAGTACAAATTGGACAGCTGTCCACTGCAAGGAGGACCAATGTTCATTGCCATCCTGTGTGTCATAACTATGATGCTTTCAGGAGAGAGGAAACTGAAGGCCTGTCAGGTCTGACTGATTCTTAGAACCAATGAAAAAAATAAGTTGGGTTATCCACAGGGGGCACCTGATGAAATACAGAACAATTAGACCATATAGTTTCATATACTAGTTTGTAAGTTCTTCTTATCATGCAAATATTTGCACTGATGTCAACAACTGCGGAATTACCATTAATTAATCCTGATCCTAATGCTTATTTTGATGACATTGGTGGTCTCCATTCACCATCATGCTTCTCAAACCTGTGTTCTCTCCAAGGAGTCAAATTAGGAGACAAATTACAATTATAGGGGGTGATGCTCTAAAGATTGTTTAAAACCAAGTGGTTCAAACTCAAAAACTAAATTGAATGGATTGTAGAGCCATCTAATTAAATTCACAAGTGTCCCAGGCAGCACATTCCGGAAAGGGGTCAAAGAAACAATACCTCAAAAAAGCTACTGATTCTTTTTATCAGATTATGTCTCTTCCCTGAGAAAATGAGCAGTGATTTCAACAATGTTAAAATTATTGTTTTAGCTTTCATATTACATAGCTCTACTGAAAAGCATAAATGTTTGAAGCTTAGCATTTTAAATCTTTTCCCTATTAGTGAAAGTTTACTGCATTCTTAATTAAAAGGAGCAAAAATGAATTTGATGGTCAACCCGCCAGGGCTGTCAGCAGCTTCAGTTGACCAATTTAAAGGTTAATTTCATGCAAAACACCCTCAACAGAAACATCCAGAATAACATTCAACCAAATATCTGAACACTTCCCGGCTCAGTCAAGGTGACACATAAAATTAACCCTCACAGGTATTATCCTCTTTGTATATTATTAGATTCAATTTGCTCAAATTGTGTTAAGAACTTTTATGTATGTGTTCATTAGGAATTGATCTGGTTTTGTCTGTTTTGATAACAAGGTAACACTGACCTTATACAATGAGTTGGAAATTGTTCTTTCCTCTTATGAATGGCATTGGTATTATTTATCTTAACAGGTTTGGTAGAATTCACTGTGAATCCATCTGCGTCGGTATTTTTCTTTGAAAGTTTTCAACGATGAATTTAATGTCTTTAATTCCTCTAAGGCCATTCAAGGCATCTATATCTTACATGTGCTTTGTGTATTTCAAGGACTATGTCCATTTTATCGAAGTTGTTGAATTTATTGGCATAAAGTGTGTATGGACCTGGGTCTTCCTAAAACAGGTGCAAAGACAAGATGAGACATGCAAGACAGTATTAGGGGAAATGTGTACAAAAGAAAATGTGGAAGGAACTGGGAAAGCATGGTAGTTTCTGCATCCTGCCTTTTAGAATCCAGCAGCTATGTAAAAAGTATCATGAAACAGCCACTGTTGTGAGAAGCTCAAGCCACATGAAAAGTCCTTGGAAGATGAGATGCCATGTGGATAAAGAGAAGCCAAGGAGCCCAAGGCACCAGATAGGAGAGGGAGTGACCCAGCCTTGAAAGTGTGTTCTCTAGCCCTGGACACTCCAGCTGACACCATGAAAATGACAGAACTGTCAAGCTGAGCCCTTCTTGTATTCCTTACCCATATGCTGCAGCAAAATAAAGTCATTCTTTTGGAAAAGCTAGTTAAGCAGCAATAAATAACTGAAGTCAGAAAGCTGAAGAGAAAGAGAGAAGTTTCCAGTCATCCATCTAGAAGCCAAGCACATCCAACCGCCGAAATTAGAATGTAAAGGGGAAGCTGGTAGAGAATTCTCTGAGAAGCTGCTATCTCTTTGGGTCCACATGAAGTACCTAGTGATGTGCCCAACATCACATCTGGTTGCCAGGGCTATGAGGCACAAAAAAAGAGCTGGACACAAAGTAGGAGAAAAAGGACAAACACTTTTGTGTTTGTCTGCCGCCACATCTAATTATGGTACTTTAGAAAACAGTGGCTACTTCTTTACTTCTACTTCTCAAATTTTTCACAAGCTCCTCTTTGGGCCAACTCTAAGTGAACCCTACATGGAAGGAGGGACTGGAAACATCATTCCCAATGTAAACACGTTATTAATGGTATGATTCAGCACACATAGATTTTAGAATCATCTTATCGAGTCCCATAAAAATCCTTGCTGGGATTGTAGTTGGAAATATATTAAATGGAAAGATGTATTTGGGGACAATGCCTATTTTTGTTATTTTAAGTCTTCTGATCTATGAACGTGGTAATACACTTTTTTCTGTCCTGCTCCGTACTCATAGTGGTTCATCTGAGGATTCAAGTACTTCTGTATTTCAAACTCAGAAACAAAACTGCACTTTTATTTTCAAGCCTGGCCTCCTGGCCATTTCCTCTGTATTCTGTTTCTGGAATTTTTCTCAGTACATCTTAGAAATTCTAAGTTTATTTTTCATGCTTTTTCAATTGTTCGATAAGTCTGTTCTATTCCATTGACGACTTAAAATTGATTCTTTTTTATCTTAAAATGTATTTACTTCATTCATACTTAATTTTGTTCATCTTTTTCTTGTTCACATATAACACACATTCTTCCTTCATTGAGTATCCTAAATACACTTAAAGTCTATGTCAAACTGTTCCCAGAAAATCAATTTCAACACAAGTAAATTCATGTTTTGATTCTTCATTTTGTTAGTTGCCATTCTTATTGATAGATTTTTCTTTCTTCAATTTTCAAGATCATTTAGAGGTTGAAGTTTGTTTCCCTTTGCTTTGGACCCTCTCTGACTTCTTGTTTTGCCTCCAGCTCTGTGGTGTCATTGGGAGAAGACAAATCAAGTCCATTGGGATGCTCTTTGTTCTCCCACTTACTTAAGCCGAGAGAATTCTATAAACTGTTGTGTCCAGACACAGGTTGCCTCCTTTTTGTTTTTTTAAGCCTCCTCTCAGAGGTAGATGAGCACTTTTTAGAACCTAACATCAGGCAGTGATCTTGTCTCTGGTCCCTGTCCTGCATGGAATTCTTGTAAGGAATACTAACTACAGAAGCTTCGTTCTCAGCCACTCCTATCTACTTCTGATCCTGGAGCACACCGAGCCTATAGATTCATCCCAGCTCCTATTTCTGCATATCTTCTTGAAGATATCAAACCATGCCCTTCTTCTAATTATCCACTTATTCTGCTGCATTGTTTCTTAGGCTTCAATTTCGATTTACAAGCATTTTGCTTCAGTTTTGTTTGTTTTTTTTTTTTTTTTTACACCTTCACTAATTATCAAGCCAAGGGGAGATTTATTTATACCAATATTTGTCAATAAGCAGAATGTGTGGTTTCCATTGACACCACTCTTTCTCTACTTAATATGAATTTGTATTCATACTTCGCTAAGTTTGTATCTAATATGAATCCATTTGGATGAACTGGTCTCTAACATAAGAATTTGTAAAACTACAATCTTCATACTGCATTGTTGATATCACTTTTTCTACCCCACTCCCACCAAAAAGCCTTAATTTTCAGAGTGATATTTTCTCTTCTGTTACAGTCATCCTTTCCCGCTAACATCTAATCCTTATTTCTGGCACAGATGATTACTGGAACATGCTGTCTCTGTGTATGAAGGAAGGTGCTGTGGTGTGAGGACAGGAGAAATATTCTGGTTCACTCACAACACAGCAGCTATATAGTGATGGTAGACCGTCCAATTTTCTTTCTTTTTTTAGATTTTATTTAAATTAAATTAGCCAATTATGTAGTGCATCATTAGTTTCAGATGTAGTGTTCAATAATTCGTCAGCTGCATATAACACCCAGTGCTCATCACATCACGTGCCCTTTTTAATACCCATCACCCAGTTGCCCCATCCCCCCACCCACTGTCCAATTTTCTTAACCCAAAGGACAGACTGGGAAAAGAGCACAGTGGGTATGGGCCATTCTTGTGTTTTGCATTCACTTCTATTACTTTTACTTAATTGAGTAATCCATTATGGTTTAAGTTATTTGAAATTCCTCCCAAATTTTGGCAATGGGTTAATTTACTACTCTAGTTTATGGTGGTGTTTCAGAAGCGAAGAAAACTCTTCATTATGAGTAAGTTAGGATAAAATATGCCAGTCACCACTAGTCATTTTAAAATGAAACAGCCCACAGATCTAAAGCAGTAACAGATGAGGCCTGATGCACAGAGCTTCATGGTGTGAACAAGGTTTTCTGAGGAGGGCATGTGCATAAAGTACTATGGGGACAGTAAACCAATTGCTTTGATGAGAAGAGGTTTCACTGAGCACTACTGTATGCATTCTCATTTTTCTGATTCTCTGAGAATCGTTGATTCTTTTCTTACTTAATTGAATTTCTATTTACTTCAACTGGTTCTTCTGACACTTTGTTACATATCCTCCTAGACGAGTACTGGAAAAAAATTTACATCTGTGCTACAAGAATCTCAGCTTTGTATATTTCTCATGCTTTGGTCTTACATAGAAACTTGGTTTAACTGCTCCATCTTTCTCATTAATTTAATCAATATGTTTTATGTTACCTTAATGAAAGCCTGGGGTGAATTGGTGATGTCTATAAAATAGTCAATGCAGCTCTGTAAGTGTACATCTTGAACTTACTTGTTTCATTCCTCTCTCTGCCCTTCCAATTAAACTGGAAATTTTGTATTCTGCCCCAAAATTCAACTGCCTCCCCCCAGTACATTTTTAGAAATGTTATCTCCATTCCTGACATAGTGCAAAGCAAGCAATTCACCCCATTTCATAGAGAGCTGACATAACTTAAAGCCCTCCAAGTTCTATCTTTATTTTGGCATTGGTTCCGACAGGGTCTACGGGGGCTGAAGCATGAAATGATTTCTGCAAATCTGCTGTCTTCTATGTCACTTAAGAAAGTGCCTTCCAATTTTTGAAACTTAATTTCTCCTATTGTGTTTGGCACATGTGCAGTTTTGTTCATTGAAAGTTTGTACAGAAGAATTGAGTGTTAGCTTTAACAGTGATGATGCAATCACTTGAGCTAATGGAGGTTGTAATTTAGCTAGCAAACAAACTGTGAGGCAGGGATAAAAGAAAAGTACCAATACTTTCGGTTCTATTCTTTCTTTGCACTTTTACTACTTCTCAGAAGAATCTTAGTCCCCACAAACCCTACTGCCCAGGGCAACATCTTACACGTAGACAGCATAGTTGGCTTTTAGTAATAGGAGCTTTTTTTTTTTTTTAATTGAAGACATTAAAAAGAATTTTTTTTCTTGAAATATTTTCCATCCACTTGAACTAGGTGACAAGTAAAGCAGTTGATGTGATATGTATCTAGTGAATAAAAATAGAAACCAGTGGCATATAGGAGAAGGCAAGTCGCCACCTAGAAAAGAAGAGATAGAATGTAGGAATGTGCATAAAATACTGGAGTGTCTTATCTTGTCTCTACAATGACATACATTGTATGCTGATTGGAGAAATGTAGTATTCACTAACTCCAAGTGAGTGAACACTGATCTTTCATTATTTTTGTTTTAGTTCTTATGTCATGTCCCAACTGTGCCAGTAATTAGAATTGGAGCACATTTTGAGAGGTTCAAACTTACATATGCTTTAGTGACTCACCTTCCTTTCTACAAATGCTACTGAGGGACACCAGCTGTGGACAGACACAGATGCCTCCTCACTCCCTGTTCTCACTGTTTACACCTCCCTCTCCCCGAGAGACCTGCTCCCTGCCTGTCCTCCATGCTGGAACCATCTAGAGACCCTAGCCCACCCCTTCGCTCCAGGAAGTGGAGGGAAGAATGGGTAGGGGCAGAGGGCAGAGCATCTTCTGCTCTCCTCAGGGCCCTTTTTTTTTTAGAGGCCATCTTGTTCCGAAATGCCCAGATGCAGCACCTCTTACCCTGACTGGATTTCTGCATCCAGCCTACCTTCCCTCAGCCCACTAGAGTTCTCATTTAAAGTAACTAAATGGAGCTCTTGGGTGGCTCAGTTGGTTAAGCAGCTGACTCTTGATTTTGGCTCAGGTCATGATCTCAGGGTCCTGGGATGGATCCCCACATCAGGCTCCTTGCTCACTGGGGAGTTTCTTTGAAGATTTTCCCCCTCCCCTTCCCCTTCTGGCCCCCCCCCCCCCCCCCGCTCACTCTCTCTCTCCTTAAAATAAATAAATAAATCTTAAAAAAATAAAGTGTGTCACCAAACACACAGAGAAGACACCTAGAATCTTGTATTTTTACTAAAAATAAGTAAAATATATTCAGAATACCCACTGTCCATCATTATAACCTTCACTGCCTCAGTTTTTCTAAAGGCTTTGTGAAGAAGGAGAGAGGGGAAGAAAGAGAGAGAAAAAAAGCTGACAAGAGGGGAGATTCTTTTTTACCTGTTTATGTTTTTGTAGTAGTGGTGATAGTAGTTAAAACCCTTATAAATCCTCAAGTGACCTGTTGCACTCACTTCAGGGTCTAGAATGTAGAAAAATCTATGAAACTGTCTGTACCATAATAAGCTAAGCAAGGAAGGAATAGATAGGTCACTGGGTCTGATATTGGGAGACTTCAGAATTTAAAGTAAAGGAAGAAGAGAGATACAGACAGAGGGGGAATAGAAAATAAAGTGAAAGGATTTCTGGTCTATGCAAGCAAAGGGCCAAATTGCCCAATGCTTCCAAGCCACCTCAGTCTCTCTTGAGACTAGGACCAGATAAAATACAGAATACTCAGTTGAATTTTAGGTAAAGAGCAATTTTTTTCTTTAAATGTGTCTCAAATATTTTTTGAGACACAGTTACACCAAACAATCATGGGTTGTTTATCTGAAATTCAAGTTTAACTGGGCATCCTATTTTTTTATTTGCTCTCTACTCTAACACTTAACCCCTACTGGTTACTGTCTTACGTAGATCCAGTCCAGAGAGCTTAGAGTTTTGAGGTGGTTTGATATCTCAGGTCCTGTCCTTCCAGTTATTGTCCTGCTAAAAGGCTTAAAAGGATATAGAGTGGTGTAATATTACATATATATTATGGTCTTGGTGTTTTTTGTTCCCTGCACAAGTCTTCTTTCTACTTCTGTGTCCTTTCCTCCATGTAAAATATATTATCTCAGGTTATAAAGAAGACATGGAAGATTAAAATAGTCAAAATCTTGACTTCTGAAACCCTGATGAGCTGAAGGGTTAAACAATTATTTTGAAAGAATAGAAACACACACACACAAAATTGCCTGATTGAAGCAGCTGGAGAACAGAATCCCAGGGAAAAAAGACATTTATGTGCTGGCAGCCTTGGAAGGTGTCTCAACATCCCCCCCGCCCACACACACACACACCATATCAGCAAATCACAGATATGAACCTCAAGACACAAATGGATGCAAAGGGGTGACTTTTTGGTATAACTCAGTTTAATTTCATTTGGGGCCCCCAGTCCACTGGGTTGGTTAATAATGTAATCTCATCTAGTTCACAATAATTCATACTCATTTTAAGGCAGTGGATTTAATTTATTTTATGAATGGTATATAGTATATCAGCTCTGTAATGGCAGAATGAATGGACACTAGTCCCAATCATCAATACCTATTGCTATTGGCATCCCAGGTCCCCACAGATCCCTGCTTTGCCCATCTCCCCCTGACCACAAATCTCCCACTCTTGGCATCTGTGTCCATACTCTGAGACCCCAGGTGCTTTTCTTTTCAATGCTGTGCTGAAGCACTCAGGGATCCTGAGGCTGGTTTGAACTCTTGACTAGGAAAGTGCCCAGGCATTTTTGGTCTGTTCCTCCAGAACCACACTGAGTCAGGGCTCTCTATGAAATTTGCTGTCTTCCCAGTTACCACCCCAGATGCAAGTCAGGGGTATTTTCTGTCCCTGGAACCTCAACCTTATCTGAGGGTTCTGCTGGGTTCTGCCTCGTGAGGAATAGACACGGGCAACACGCTTTCCCAGGGACCCACCATCTTTCGGCACTCTTAATTCCAAGATTGACCTCGAGCCCCGGCGAACATTTAGCAATGTCTGGAGATACTTTTGGTTGTCAAAAGCGGACAAATGGACTAGTTTCTAGTGTACCAATGCCCAGAATGTCCCTAAACATCTTAGGATGCTCAAGATGGCTCCCATCTCCTTTCCCCCACCTCAAAAAAAGAGTGACTCATTCCAAAATTTCAGTAGTGCTGAGGTTGAAAAATTCTGCTTCAAAACTGTGTGAAATGATCACACAACGCTGATAAATTCCATGACTCCTGTAATACACCACTCACTGTTGAGGTTTACAGTTGTAAACCTCAGCAGTGAGATATGTGATACTGTTGCCAGTCAGAATCTAAAGGAAATAGATCCTTCTTCAAGGCACTTTACAACTGTCATTTGGTTGCCATCAAAGTTCACAAATGCTCCACAGGCTGCAACTGTTATTTTGTTATGTAAAGAAGGTTCTTACTGAACTGAAAGTAAGAAAAATATGACTGGTAGCTAAAACTTATTTTAATGGATGTGAGTTCACTTATGTTTGCCTTTAATGTATGGCACTGATTAGGTAGTTTTCTACTAACATCTCAGTAATGGTAGCATTAGGCGCCTCCTAACTTCAAATTAAAGTAATTGAAGTGTACAAAGCAGACAGAAGTACTCAGATGCTATGGTTCAGTGATAACCAGCCATCTTCCAGACCTTTTCCCTAAATGTAATATAAATCCTTCAGCCCTCAAGAAATTAAAGTGCCAAAAAAGAAAAAGAAAACTTACCTTGGAGAAATCCTAATGAGAACTTCCTAACGATAAGATCTGTTACCACATACGTGTCCTCATAAGAAAAATAAATTTTCTGTGCACATTTCAAGATTTCATTACTTTGTTGAATAACATTTAAATATTTTAGACTTTGTAAAGTTCCCTTCATAGTCATTTACATTAATAAGAACTGCTGTTCATATTTGGGAGAGTAATAAAGATGCATAGTTTCTATAAAATAGTTTTAAGTTTTTCATATAGTATATAAATAAATGATAAACATTTACTTCTTTTAAAAATCCCCCTGGAGGAAATATATATATTGTTCTCCCAGGAATGTATTAATGCAATTTAGTAGACTCAGTTGTAAGCTTGCAAGTTTTAGTTCTTTGGACAAAACACATCATTTCTCCACACCTCAGTTTCCTGACTGGCAAAATAAAAGTAATCACAACTGGCTTTTTCCCAGGGATATTTTAAAGAGCACTAAAACATTTCCAAGGGATTCAACAGCACAGATTGCTATATAGACTGTTATTTGGTGATACAAGAGCCAAGATGGAAATTAGAATCAGGGAGACCCCTGAGCTACTACACATAAACTCCTGACCATGAGGTGCAGAGAAGAGGTGCGCTCATTCAGTGGCATTGCCAAGGGCAAGCCTGGATGGCAACACAGAAGTAGTAATTCAATACAGCCTACCCCGCTGAGACACATTCTAAACAAATGTTTGTACTTGATCTGTAATTTTGGCTTCCAGGTAGAACCTCTAACATACACCACTCCAGCTACCAAAGGCTACTCCAAATTAACGTAAACTGAGTAAAAATTGTATGCAACTTCTGAGTCATGCTTTTATTAGTCACTTCTCAAGCCAGATTGTTATGCTTAAATTTGCCCTACATAGAAATTCTAGAACCTTCTACCTGGTTCTAGAGGATCTAGAGGATCCTCTAGAGGAGGATCTGTAGAAGGTTCTAGAATTTCTATGTAGGGCAAATGATCCTCCAGCAACACCATTATCTTACCTAATTGAAGGGATATAAAATAGTTGTGTGGTTGTTAGTAGAGTATCTGCAAACTGGTTGGTTGGCCAAGCTATTTCGCACCCCCTAACTAGTACATGTCACCGCCCCCCTCCACAGGACAGTGGAATGGCACACAGCATCCCCTTTGTGCTTGTGTTGGAACCAAAGGGGGATTCTCCAGCTATGTTCTCACCTCACCCTCCTCCTCATTACCTTTGTCAATGAGAGCTTAAGGCAGCTTGATCCTTGTCATTTCCCCACCTTCACCAACTCTATTCCAGCAAGAACAGTAAGAGAGAGTCAAGTTCATTACAGAGTTTTCATAGCTGCCTCTCCTTTTGAGGGAGAATGATTTTGTTATTTTCTGAGGTCAAAGGAATTACAGAATCATTTTTGTTCTTACTTGGCTGAAGGACAAAGCTTATGACTGTTGTTTAAAATTCTATTGTATCCAATATATACAGCAATCTGTTTGCTACAAAGGTGCTCATTTTTCAGTTGATGGCCCATATGGTTACAGACCCCAATAAAAATAAGGGGCTAAACTGGGATTCACATGCTTTACCTTAATATCCATTAAGCTGCTCGTTAAGTATTCCTATGGGTTGCCTAAAAATATAAACACCCTTACAGATAAAATTATTCCAATCCTGATGACTCCATTCACCCCAAGTTCAGTGAGAAACACTGTACTGCATGTGGGAAAAATCCCAAAAACCAGGGAAATAAAAGGAGCTTTATAATAAAAATACTGTTTTCGAGGCCAGAATAGTCACATTAATTATGCAACCAGTGCTACTTTGCTTAAATTACCTCAGCCTCTGCATTTGAAAAGCCTTATTAAATAGTTATGTCCCTGTATATTTAAAGAAAGAGAGTTTTATTCATTTGATTAAACTATTTTTATTGTGTAGGATTGCAGTATCATAATACTAGGTATTAAACGTCTCCTTCCACCTCCCCTCTCCTTCTCCACCTCCCCAGCAAGGGAGAAAAGGAAGAAAATGAGTATTACTTCAGCCACACAATCTTGCCAAGCAAAGTAAATACATGAAATTTCTAGCAGGTTTTTTAACAAAAAGCAGAGAGGGGGAATCAGTATAAAATTGCCAACTTCTCCCCGACAAGAGTTCCTCATAAGCACTTCAGCCTCCCTGTATTTGTTTAAACCATTCTGAATACCATCCAGATACTTTTCACTTGGAGTATGAATTAATTTTAGCTGACCAAGTTGAAGTCTCCACTCATCCCCACTTCTCGTCAGGCGAGCAAGTTACCCATTCCAGAGGAAGAAACTGAGGTTGCTGTTCATTCTGCTTTGCTCCTTTGGTGGCTCTAAGAAAACTAATGAGCTCTCTTGCCTTGGAACAAGTTCTTTTCAAGAGAGAAGCCCCTTGATGTCCCTATAAAGATAGTCACTGTAAAGCACATTACTTGTATTAAAAGCCAAGAACGTTAGAGCCATATGCAAAGCTTAGTTAACATTGGGCTTTTCATGAATCACTTCTTTTCTGTGGGTGTTTTTAACCTTAATGATTACAATGTCACCAATTCCTTTGAGGAGCTTCCCAAGATGGGAGTATGAAACACTCCCAGGGCTTTGGAGCAGGAAAGAGCTCATTAAAGTGGGAGAGGAAGATGGCAGATCCTCCTTGGACCTTCCTTGGTATGATCTGACAAAACAGACCAGGGAGTTATGTTAAAATGTTATGTCTCCTACAGAGAGGCCAATGATACGATCTTGACTACTCCATATTGAGACACATCAACATAAGGCTAATGAAACTCAAAGCAATGTGACCTATTTCTATCGAACATTTGATTAATCGTAGGGTCACATAAAACATAATATTAACCTTGGGATAAATATTCAGGCATCGTGTAGGAGGTGCTAAAATGAGTTCTCGGTATTATTCTCTAGTGATTAAAGAAATGTCCTGAGTCAATTCAACTCTCTCCTTTTGATAAGCTACTCAAGAGACAAAGGAGTAATTTCCTTTTAAAAAAAAAGAAAATCATAAATGAGTAGGAGGGAAATTTTAACTTAATGTTCTACTGGAGACTGACAGAGATTTAGACAATGCTAACATTATAGAATATTAAAAATAATAGTTAATATTTAGGTATGAAATACATTAGATAATTGTTTTTTCAGCAAAGTGCCTTTCAAGTTGTTTTGAATGGTTAAAACGCTAATTCTAAAATCAATTTATTTAGCATTTTTGGAGTATATGGAATGCAAACTAATTCAACATAAGAGGAAGGCTAAAAGCAGGAGGGTCTTCAGGGGGCAATAGGCCAACCCACTGGTTCAGAAGGAAAACTATATGACAAAAAATAAAGTTAACAAACTTAGCTCTTCTGGAATCTTTTCTGTAAAAAAAAAAAAAAATGTCCAAAGAACCTATAATTAACTTATGTGTTTTTAGAGAAATAACCCACTTCCATATCCTTTGTCCTCTTTTTAGTGTGAGCCATGGGAGAGATGGGCTTTAGTGGAATTGGCCAGTACCTAAAACCTCAACCCATTTTTAAATGGATTGGGTAAACTTCAGAAGTGTTAGGAGCCCACAGAGATGTCACGGGATTAAAAAATTCCATGGTATAGAACACTGGGATATTAATGGTTTGAACCATTGAGACAATCCAAAGCTTCTTTTTCTTTTTCAGGGGGAAAAAAAAAAAAGATTCAGTACCTAATCGCTTCTACCATTTACATTTGAGTTAATAGGTGATAGCCTTCTGTTTGTGTCAAAATACAAATTTAAGTTTTTAAAGTTCACATGGTGTGCAACTTTGTGCTTCCTGTACATCTGGTATTTAAAAAGTGCATGGTTTTCTCTTCAGCCAAAGATTTAGAATATCTGTACTAAAAGCTATCCTCAGAATATTCAATTATTAATTAATTACGATCTAGCTTTTCTCACAGGTTCATCTAAGAAATGAGATATTTAAGAGTCAGTCTAATGGCCATATTAGCTATGTATTCAACTCCATTAGTAAATTAGAGGAGACACGTAGAAATCAAAGTGTTCCTGAACCATGTTGTCTCAACTGCTACAAAAATGCTTGTCCTTATTATAAAAATGTTTGGTACATGCATTATTTATTTGAACAGCATTCGTGTCTTTGCAAAAACCAGAATTGAAAACATTAGCCATTGTGTTATCAAAGGTCTTTCAGATTATCATCATCCTCCTTACCTTGGTTAGTTTTTTGGGAAAAAAACCAAACTGTATCTCGGTAAATCAAATTCTATGATGGAGGCCAATGTGTTCTTTTTTAACCTTGGCTTCCAAAAGAGTTACAAGCTAATTTAGTGTCTGACTGTGTTAATCTGCTCATGCCCAGCACGCATTTACATCCATCTCTGTTCCTTTTAACGTGACCTCTGGGGGTGCCCGGGTGGCTCAGCTGGTTAAGCATCTGCCTTCGGCTCAGGTCTTGATCTCCAGGTCCTGGGATGGAGCCCAGAGCTTACATCCAGCACTCTGCTCTGTGGGGAGTCTGCTTATGCCTTTCCCTCTACCCTTCCCCTGTTCGTACTCTCTCTCTCAAACAAATAAATAAAATCTTAAAAAAGAAAACAACAGCAACAACAAATAACATGACCTCTAGTCTGTTTTTGAAACCCATTTGTTAAGAAATATTTAAATACAAGAAAACATGCTCACTTTTTAATTGTACACTTTGATATTTTTGACAAATATGTACAACCCTATGATCACAACCAAGATATAGAACATCAATATTACCTCAAAAATTTGCTTTGTGAATCTTTAGTTTCAATTGTCTTACCTCAGGTTCAAACAAATCACTAAAATTTACTTTGCCCATTCTCGAATTCCATATATGTGGATATATGCAAGTATTTCTTTGGGTCTGGCTTCTTTTGCTTAAAATCATATTTTTAAATTTCAACCATAGTCCTTTCATTTTTCCAAGTGAAATCTCTGTGATTTTTCTTAAGTATATTCCCTAGTAGGTAATGAGTCTTTTTTTTTTTTGTATTCAGTTCTGAACATCATATACGTTAAGTTGTTAAGTGTCTTGATACTGTTTTCTTCCTTCAAAGACTATTGAATTTCATTTTGTCTCCGTTAAACTACTTGAAGTTCATCTGATTATTTTAAAACTTGTTTTTAAAATTTGTTAGGGTGGAGCTAAACTATTCTTTACTTCACGGCCAGGCGTGTGTAACACGACCACTGTGTTACATTTCTGGGACCTCTACTGCATGAACTTGATCGTCAAGCTCATGCCACTCTATCTGGTCAGAACTCACACAGCACTCAGTCCTAGATGAAGTCTGGAATTTGTTCTGCTCACAGTTCCTGGTAGTTCATCTTGTCTTATGGAGTTTCCCTACACGTATATGAATTAATATTCAGCAACAGACTCAAAGAGATCATGCAGATTTCTGGGGTGCCATTTGTGTGTGGCTCCCTCTGCCATCTCCTTGACATCCCCACTGCATCAGCCCCCCACACACTAATTTCTATCTTGTTGTCCGTCAGTATTCATGTTTGGTTTGGGTTCTCCTGCTTGCCCTGTGAACCAAAACATGCTTCCACGCAGAGAGTGTTTTTAGGTGTTTTTAGGGCTCGCCTAGGCTCTTACTCTTCTCAGGGACCAAAGTCCTATGCTGCCTGTTGATGATTTTGTCCAATTTTCTAGTTGTTTTTCAGCAAGAGGGCAAGTCAGCTACCAATTAATCTGTCATGGTAGAAAATGGAAGTCAGCAGTCTCTTTTATTATTAGAATTTCTTTAGTTATACTATAGTTAATCATTTAAGCCATGCCATATAGTTTTGGAATGCAACTCTACAGAGTCTATATAAATCCATAAAAAATATTCTGAGGAAATGGAAAAAAAAACATATTTTTGACCGAGAGACTTAAGAGCTTTTAATTTTTCCTTCACTTCCATAAACTTTTTAGTGACTACTTGTGTTTTATTTCCTTCAAGAGCCCAACAGATGGACATAAAAGGAGATTCAGACTTGACAAAAAGACAATTTCTTATTTTTCAGGTGAGAAAACTGAACTTTTAGAGTCAGCTTCCCTTGGAGCTCCTAAGAAGGAAATAGACATCAAATGCTTTAGACACCCATTTAGCTAAAAACAGGAGGGTGCTTTCCAGTGTTGTGATCTTTAATTGCAAAATATTCAACAAGTGTCGAGCTTTCCTGTGTTAATACTGCCACAGAAATAGCAAAACATTATTATTGCCAAACTTAATAAGAAAAGGTATCTTTTCAAATAAAAGTCACGAACAATATTTTCATTATGTAAGCCTAAGAATTGGAATTTGCTTTTGTAAAATAATTGTATCATCTGTGCTTGAGTACTCACTCCCTTTCTCATACCTCTAAATAAGCCAAGTACGGCCTAAAGACAGCAGGACTAAGAAGAGGGAGAGTGGCCAGAGTCTGGAAGGAGGTATTGTTGCCCAATAAAACCTAAGGGTCACTTCTACAAATGGAGTTTTAAGTGATATGGTTTAAAGAGCACGATCAATAGGTGCACATTTTCTTTTTTTAATGGGTTTATCACATTATTTCAGTTACACATGGTGTCCTAGACAAATAATCTAAGTTAACATTACCCAATCTGGCAGAACAACCTGCTCAGAGTCAAGACGGTGGTACGTTTGGTGATATCTTCCATGGAATTCCTACAGGAAATTTCCTTTTCACAGATATTTTACATAACATTTAAGAGACCTACTCAGACCTCTTAGCCAACTTACTAAAACTGTTGATAAAAATCTGGTTGCATATATGGCATTGGGGTGCCTGTGATGTTTGTACAACTGGTTTCTTTTTGTCATTCAGAAATTAGCTTAAATCTGACTTCTCCAAAAGAGCTTTTTCAAATTGCCAAGCTAAAGTAGTCATTCTCTATAACATCTCTTCATTTTAACCCTCTACCTGGAACTTATTATTATCCAATATTTTTGTTCGTTTGTTTGCTTCCTTCCTTCCTTATTTAGTTATATATAGTCACCAGTCCTCAGTCCCATCCTATACTCAAAAGAAATGTTCAACACTTGAAGGCAGGATCTTGTTCTGTTGTTCACTTTTATATCTGTGGCATTCAGAACAGTCCCTGATAAGAAGAAAGGACTCAATGACTATTTGCTCAATTGTGAAATGGTTAAAACATGGTTATCAGGGAGGTAATAGAGAAGGTGAGTTCCATGTCATAGACAGGAATAAAGAAGACCACAACATGGCAGTGATCATTGTTTTTCTTTTACTTAATTGCTGCTACATGTTTTTCAGTAGTCATTTTATGATTGCACATGAAAATTAATCATAACTGATGATTAGAGTTGTTCTCATAAGTTATTACAATATTTAACTTTATAGTTTGGTCAATTAGGGTGATTGGAGTAGGAAAGACTGAGTATGGGTTTTAGAAATAAGTCTATCTGGGCAATCAGGAAACAGTGTTTAGGTTCAGGAAATAAATTGTAGGTCCACAAAGCATGAGCTACGATGTTGTTCTGAAACAACATAATGAGCAAATGGAAAACATCAAGGGCATTAAGTGAGAGACATCAACATGCCCTGAGAGGCAGGCGGTGAGGAAATGTCAAGGACATCTCTCTGTAGGCCATTTGGTCCTATGTAGAAGGTCAAGATAGCAGCAACACAAGACAAGATTTTGGAGGAAGATGAAGGAACTAGACAAGCCCCACTTCTCAAGAGCTGAGACAACTAAGTACTTCCCATTTGGCTGCAAGCCCATAGCAGCCAACTCCCCCAGAGCTGAGTGAGGACTAACAAAGTTGAGTCAGATGTTTTAAGAACAGGCTCTGGAATCAAATAATGGTCTGCACGTTTACCTGCAAGATAATTTTGATCCATTACTTTAGTTTTCCAATCCTGAGTTTATTCATTGATAAAATGGAATGGCATCTATGTCATTAGGATTTTGGAAGAATTAAGGAGAATCTATGTAAAGGATGCAGCCCAGAGCGTGTGGGCTGGTGACTACTACACAAAGTGTTACTCTAATGAGTATCAAGGCTCTTTCAGGCCACAGTCAGCCTCACAGACTGAAGTAGGTCGGAGGCAGCCCATTTGTATCATGTTGGGCAGCAGTGGGGGGTTCAAACTGCAGAGAGTGGGGTCTCCTCTGACATTCTTTGTACTGCATGCTTATTTAAGGACCCTAGGATGATTTTGGCTAAGACCTTCATGCTTCGTGGGGAGTAGGCCCAATGCAGAGTGTGAACTCATACATTAAGCTATTTCATTTTTCAATTATTGATCACTATAAAAGTTGCAGAAGGGACATAACTGAAGATCAGAATGTAAACACTATCTATTAAAATAATCTGACATAGAACTGCATCTCTATAGGTTCACTTGAAGCCAAGATTTTTAGGCATTGGCAGACCTTGGAAAGAAATCCATTACCTATTAAGAGACATCATATAGTGGATATTGGGCAGTTTTGGTTTAGCACCAAGATTTCATTATTCTTGGAGGTAGTATACAATTATCATCTTTCAAACTATTTCATATCATCATTTCTTTTTCAGTGGCTACCACTGAATAAAAGGTAGCTCTATATCATGAAAAAATAATTTTAAACTAAAACCAGGGATAATTGAATTCTGATCAAGAGTTACTTTTTAAACAATGAGGTAGCACTCAATATTTTCCTCAGGGAATTTATGAAAACACAATTTCATATTGTGATCCAAGAAAGAATTTCAAGTTTATTGAGAATGTTCTGAGCATCACAATTTTTTCACTTCAGGTAAGAAAGAGAAAGAATTAATCAGTTTTAAATAATTCTATAATTTAAGGAGAAAAAGAATAGTAATTATCAAAATCACCCGAATATTTCTTTAAAATGTAAAAATAAACGTATTTCTTGATAACATACTATCAACAAGGCATTTTCTACTTCAAAACAAAAAACCATAAGGTACAATTGAAGTGTACTCATTAAATGTGTACTCATTAAAAGTGATAGAATACCACCTTTCTTTTTTGTTTTTAATATGTTTCGTGGTGTGAATTAAGGATTCTTGATATCAGGGTTCACGGGGAAACTGTCTTGTGTGTGCAAAAGGTAACATACCTATGCTGATTATCTACTTTCTCAGCTTTAAGGGCACATTATCATCATTTAAAACACTACATTTTGTGTCCAAATAGCAGTATACGAGTTGCTTATTAGCAAATGACTGATTTTGTTACTGTAACAATTCAGAGACAATCCAAGACATTTCTTAGAGGATGTGTCAAAGAAAACCCCATTAGGAATGATTTGGGACACCTGAAGTCCCTTGGCCTTGAAGCCCTCCACAGTGACCTATATTTGTGAATGGGAAGCAGTTAGAGACACGAGTGCCTTCTCAGTGAGGACATTTGCAGTGTTTCTCCAAGTGGGTGTTTTCAGCAGCTGCTGATTGGAAACATGAATTTTCAGACGCATTCAGCAGAGAGAAATGAGATATTTTGACTGAGATATATTATCCTGTCCTGCTTTGTAGCAAAAAGGCAGTAAAGTGTTTCTGCAGGGTCAAGTAACAGAGAAGTCATCAGCTAGTGGAAGGCAAGCCATTCGTGCAGCAACATAATAGAGTGGACAGAATGTGAATTAGGCAGAAGTCAAGGATTACAAAGGGGAAAAAAAAAAAAAGCAACAGTCCACAAAACACAAGGCCTAGGGCCCTGTGCACATGGCTCATGTTACAAAAGAAGATTTTACTAACATAGACAGATTCAGAACTGGCCAAAGTATGCAGCTATAAAGGTGTCCTGCTGGAGGAGGGTGCTAAATCTTAATTTGCTTTCCTCAGGGAGGACCTGGTGATTTCTAAATGAATGTCCTTTGGGATAGCCTTCAGTACTTGCAAAAAAAAAAAAAAAAATCTATGTGGCTGCAAGGAGAGATCCTCTCTGAGACAGATAACAGCTTGTCAATACATATGTACTGGTATAAAGCACGGATCACTAGGGCAACCCCAAGAAACCTGATCTGTGGAAATGCTAGTGTTCACTACAATGCAAACTCCTTCATTGGCTGGGGTTTTTCTTCCCCTTTTATTCTCCCTGGTTTCTCACTTATACGGCGAACATTTATGAGCATCTAATATATGCCAAAACCTATGCTGGGGATTCGGATTTGAAAGACACCTCTCCCTATAGGAAATTTCAAAGAGAATTGTAGAAAATGAAGTCATATTACTGCTCTCATGTAGATAGTGCATTGGTAAATTCTGACCTAAGGTGTAAAGAGAAAAAGAGGAAAAAAGAATAAGGCATAGTGCAATTGTGATTCTACCGCTGATCCTGTTGCTTATGTCACTGCTCTGGTCTTAGATTATAATTTTAGAGAAGGGAGCAAAATAAAGACAGGATCGTTTTTCTTTATTTTCTAAAACTTTAACACAATAAATGAGGTAGTCTGCTCTTTCATTTGGAGAAACTCAAATCTTTGGTAAAGCCCTCTTTAAAAAATGGCATGTAGGGCACCTGGGTGGCTCAGTCGTTAAGCGTCTGCCTTCGGCTCGGGTCATGGTCCCAGGGTCCTGGGATCGAGCCCCGCATCGGGCTCTCTGCTCGGCGGGAGGCCTGCTTCTCCCTCTCCCACTCCCCCTGCTTGTGTTCCCTCTCTAGCTCTCTCTCTCTGTCAAATAAATAAATAAAATATTTAAAAAATAAAATAAGATAAAAAATGGCATGTATATAGCTTTTAATTTGATTTTGGTAGCATGGATCTAATTCATAAGAATGTTACTAAAGTGCACAAGGGATAAACTACAGTGTTCTTTCTAGCTTTTAAAAAGACAGTGCCAAGGTGATTTACATAATTGAAATTGTGTATTTATAACTACACATGTGCCACTAAATTGAGGCGAGCAGCCAGACTGTCAAAACTCCCAGCAGTTTCATGAAAAGGAAGGTTTGCCCAAATCTCCACTGGTTCCCCCAGAAATAAAGCTGTTTTGGGAAACAGAGAAAAATAGATGGGAGGTCTTTACATTTTAAAGCACCTGCAAAGAAACAAAAACACTATAAAAAAATAAATAAAAAGATGGTCAAAATGAATACATAAAGACCAAAAAGGTTAAATAATCTGCTGCTATGAGCCTTTAATATTTAGAAAGGTTGGAAGAGTTTTGTGAGAGATTTTGGATTGCTTTATTTAGAAACCAATTGAAGGTGTCATTAAGAAATTTAAGCTCTTTAACCTATAAAAAGTGGAGTTTTATTTGTGGTCTTGACAGCTTTAATGTCTATACATTATGGATATGATTCCACACACACAATCTTTTAAAATGCATATTGAAGTTCTTTCATTTGCCAAGTGAGATTTGATTGTAGAGTGCCTAAGTCTTTTTCTTTTTCTTTTTCTTTTTCTTTTTTTTTGGGGGGGGATCCATTCAGTCTTTAATGCCATTTCTAGAAAAAGAAGAAAGCCTTAAGATACAGAGTTCACTGAATTGACAATGAAAACAATCTTTTAGAGTTTTGACACACTTTTACTTTTATCTTAAATAAAAATAAGACTAGTTTAACTCTCAGTTACATATTTTAATGATCATTTTCAATGTGCTAAGGAGTCAAATTTTTTAGTTCTTCTTTAGTATATTAAAAAGAAGAATAAAAAATAGACCAATCTTAGTAGACTATTATTTTTCATTTTGGAAGAATAAGTCCCCGTCCTAAGTGTTATGGGTTAAATTTTGTCTCCGATAAAAAGATATGTTGGTGTCCTAAAGCCCGAGTAATTCAGAATGTGACCTTATTTGGAAAAAAAAAAGGGTTATTGAAGATAAAATTAGTTGATTAAAGATGAGGTCATATTGGAGTACGGTGGAGCCTTAATCCACTGTGACTGGTGTCTATAGAAGAAGAGGGAAGATGGCTTCATAAGAAGAACAGAGAAACATGTGAAGCCACAGGACAGGCAGAAGCCAGGATAAGATGGTCATGTGACAATGGAGGCAGAGAATGGAGTTATGTTGCCATAAGCCAAGGAATGCATGGAATTATCAGAAGCTGGAAGAAGCGAAGAAGGATCCTCTCCTAGGGACTTTGGGGAGAGCATGCAGTGCCGACACCTCGATTTTGGTCCCCAGAGCTGTGAGACAATAAAATTTCATTGTTTTAAGCCACCCAGTTTGAAGTCATTTGTTACAGTAACCTAGGAAACTAATACAGTGAGCACGACAAGCTTTCAAATTTTATTAATATGGCCATTCAAGAAGATATTCCTTGGAGATCTGACATACCAGCCCAAGAACACACAGACACCAGGAGTTTTCTCCTTGGCCATCCCCTAGCAGTTGTGAGGCTGGGATCCCCATTAATCAAATAAGTAACTGTTCTTTCTTTCTTTCTCTTTTTCTTTCTTTCTTCTTTCTTTCTTTCTTCTCTTTCTTCTCTTTCCTTCCTTTCTTTCTTTCTTTCTTTTTTCTTCTTTCTTTCTTTCTTTCTTTCTTTTTCTTTCTTTCTTTCTTTCTTTCTTTTTCTTTCTTTCTTTCTTTCTTTCTTTTTCTTTCTTTCTTTCTTTCTT
>NW_022589775.1:4974848-5154532 GCF_004348235.1 Phoca vitulina | reverse complement strand
TCTTTCTTTCTTTCTTTCTTTCTTTTTCTTTCTTTCTTTCTTTCTCTTTCTTTCTTTCTTTCTTTCTTTCTTTCTTTCTTTCTCTTTCTTCTCTTTCCTTCCTTCCTTTCTTTCTTTTCTTTCTTTCTTTCATCCTTCTTTCTTTCTTCTTTTTCTTTCTTTCTTTCTTTTTTCTATAGAGGTAACCATACACATCTTTTACTATTTTTCCTTCTTTTACCTCTCTCCACATTTTTTTCCTTATCTGGCACTATCATGATCATCTTCATTGTCACAAGGCTTGATTGAGTCTTATCTTTGTCAACCCTGTGCTAATTGATAACTCCAAAATCATATGGTCATCATGACCTTAAATAAGATGCCAAATAGTAAGATGTTAATCTCCCATCCCTACCACCAAAGTATTTGTAAGTGAATTCATAAGCATGCAAATGGGGTAAGTATAATCATTTCACTTGCTCATCTTAAGTTACTCTCAAATCAATAAAATTTTTCATTTTGGTAGGAAAGAAAAAAACCACAATGCTGTTTTCTTAAGTGTCTGTTACCATAAGTTTAATATTGTACTTAATAAGCTGTTCCAATATGCCTAAACGGAAAGCCTTCATTAATCAGCTCTGTGCTTGTTGACCTCCTTTGCCTGGCAAGGAGAATAAAGTTTCTCTGAGATAATTGGTGTAGTTTCAAGAGATAAAATGGCCTTATCTATTGAGGAATGCATTAGTTGACATGCAACTAAATTGCTGTAACAAAGATGCCCCCAAATGAAAGGTTTTAAAAAAGCACTTTATTTTGGGGCGCTTGAGTGGCTTAGTTGGTTGAGCATCCGACTCTTGATTTTGGCTCAGGTCATGATGGTGAGATCAAGCCCCACTTTGGACTCAACGCTCAGCAGGGAGTCTGCTTGAGATTCTCTCCCTCTCCTTCTGTCCCTCCCCCCACTTGCATGTGCTTTCTTTTTCTATCTCTCTGAAATAAATAAATAAATCTTTTTTAAAAAGTGGTTTATTTCTCACTTGTATAACTTTTGCAGTAAGCTGTGTAGATTGGCAGAAGACTCTGGTCATGCAGTCACTTAGGACTCAGATTCTTCTCATATTTTTTTGTTTTCTACCTTCTGGTGCATTGTCCTCATCTGAATGTCCAAAGCTATGTTCCTTACAATGGACAGAAGAAAAGATGTGGAAGAACATATGCCCAATTTTCTAACATTCAGAACCAGAATTAAAACTCCTCTCTTATGTTCACATTCCCCTGCCAAAAATTTAGTTATATGACTCCTATAACCCACATAAAAAATTAGCTTCAAGAGGAACTAAGATATATAGTCTTTCCCTGAGCATATATCTAGGGCATATATACTTACTACAGAGGAAGGTGAGAAAGGATTTCAGTGGACAGTAGCATTGTCTTCCAAAAAAATGTTGTCAATATAAATCAGGGTATTTGTTTACCATCAGGAATTTAAATGACTAAGTTCACATAGAACCTACACAGCCATTTAAAAAACTTCCAGTTCTATTAATATTGGCATTAAAGATGTCATGCCTTTGTAGATATATTTGGATACCCTTTAAGCATTTTCAAAACAGAATAATTTCATATATTTGTTTATTAAAGATTTATTTATTTGAGAGAGAGAACGTGAGTGGGGGGAAGGGCAGAGGAATAGGAATAGGGAGAGAGAGAATCCTCAAGCAGACTCTCTGCTGAACATGGAGCCTGACTAGGGGCTTGAAACCAGCACCATGAGATCATGACCTGAGTCAAAACCAAGAGTCGGACACTTAACTGACTGAGCCACCCAGGCGCCCCACAAAATATTACATTTCACTTAAAGATTAAGTCAACTTCCATGTGAAAGGATGCTGAAAAATAATATGCCAAAAAATTGGGTATCATTTCCTAAATTTGTTGAGAAGACCAAGCAGGAAGTACAAAGCAATGTCTATGAATTTTCACTGAATTTCTCTTCTGAAATCAACAGGGAATGTTTAGAGTTGCAGGAGAGAAAAACTTCTATAATATTTGTCATCTTGTCCCATACTGGTTAAGAGAGAGAGAAGAGAGAGAGGGAGAAAGTAGGGGAGGGAGAGGGAGAGAGAGAGAGAACCACATAAAACAAAATACATTTATTAAGAAGTGGAGAGGTACCAGAGTGACAACGAATCTGGTTTGCTAAAATAAATTCGGAGGTCATAGATAAGTCCAATTCTTGTCTGCATTATTTCTCCACCCCCTCCCTTACTCACTGAATTCCTTTTTCACTTCCAGAAATTATTACTTTTGATCAGTACACATATTTCCTCATTATGAAATGATTCTAGTGACCATGTTTTTCATCCTCTCTTGGCTTATTAAAACAATTACTAGCAAACTTTGTAAATTTTAGCACTTATTATTTTGGTTTCATTTTATTAGATTAACTACTTCCTACAAAGCATTTCATGCAATGTTTACATTTTGAAAATCAAATTAAATTTGTATTGATTCAGGATTTTGTTAGTTGTTGTTTTTATGTTTCTCTTTTTTCCTGAGTATTCCTAAGAGTGTTCTGGGATGTCACAAAAATAGGTTTGGAAATCATTGCTCTGAAAGAATTAAAATTACAGTTATGATAGATTCATTCCTCCACATTCAGGCAGGAAAAGATAATAGCCGTCATGCAGGCTTCTAAATCCCTCCACTATATTTGCAGAGATCTCATCATGAAGTATTTCTCTGAGGCATCATGCTATGTGAAACCATTTTTCAGGTAAGATGAAATCACCCAAACTTTGGTCATATTAACAGCACTGAGCTATTGCAAGAAACTTAATCATCAAAGAGATTCAATTGTGTTCTTTATACTCTATTTACCAAGACAAAGGAAGAAGATTGTACTGTTTCAGAAAATAAAATTAAATCTACCAGGAAGAACAAACAAACAAACATTTCAAGATAACTCTTAACCTGAAATTTAAGTTTGTCAGCATTCCCCCTGTGGAAAATGTCCAAGCAGATCCATTTGCCCTTACTCCCTCATTGTGGGCAGGTCAGACTTTCTCCATGGCTGGCATCTGCATTTCTTTGCTTGGGTACTTCCTCTGGTTTGCTGAACCCATTCTGTCTTTAGCCAAACAAGCCCAGAGGGCAGCACTCACTAATGAGTGTCCCAGCAGCCTTCCTCTGGGGTAGTGTAACTTCCTCATTGTATTCTATGTTTTTCTCAGAGTTCCCCCCAGAGATTAAGCAACTTGCTTGATAACACACCATTCCTCTTTCCCCTCTCTCCAGACCCCTTCCTGAGGGGGTCCATCCTGGGATCACTTCCCAAATGACTTACACTCTAATCCTTTACTCAGGGTAGGGTTCCTGGGAATAGGAAGCAAGACCAGCCCCACTCTTGAGCATTCCGGTAAATCAATGTTTGTCATTACGTTCCATACAGAGATCTATCTTCCTCAGCTCTGTGTTGATCTAGAATACCTACCATACACAATGACTTAACTGTTGAGATGGCAAAATCCTGAAGGACCATGGATCTCACCCTGCACTCTGCCTTATAGAACAGGAGACTGAAGCAGAAAGAGAACATTTTTCTCTTGGGTGGTGGAGCCTCGTGATGAAGGACACAGGGTCCAGTAAGTTAGATTTCTTGGTTTGAATCTTGGCTCCACCTCCATGTTAGCATATATTATTAGCATGTCTGTTAACATTATACAAATGTGGAAGTAGGAAATGTAATCAAAGGATACAAAATAAAAAAGGAAATGATCCTGGATCTCAAGTAAAATAAAACTGGATTAGCACAAGATGCACAGTCATAGAGAAATGTTTGCTAGAGAGAGAATACAGATATCATCATGATAGTGTACACACAGAAACCTAGACGTAGAGCATTACATTCTGGAGAGCACAGGTTCATGAGTTAGACTACATAATTTGAATCCTGGCTTCATATCTTAATGGCTAAGTGATTTGGGGTAACTTGATTAAACTTTCTGTGCTTTTACATCCTGATCTAAAAAATAGGGATGATGATAATAAAACCTAGCTCAGAGTACTGTTGTGAGGATTAAAAATAATAACACATAGGAAGCAATCAGGACATACCAAGCCCAACAAACATTCCTCTCCATTATTATTGTTGGCAACGTGGCAGCAGTGGGGTAAATTTCAGGTCCCAAACTCTCCCCATCCTGCATCACACATCATCAGTAGGGATGGAAACTCACATTTAAATCCATATCTAAGGCCTAATTACCACAACAAATTAAAAACTCCCTTTTGCCTATCAGCGTGCTAACAAATTAGTTCACCTCAAACATGTTTTTTCTTATTTAGTATGTGACACAATACAGCATTTTTCCCCTTTTCTGACACAGAGTAGAACAACTGTTTTATGTGTGTTTTCTCTGCTTAATAAACTGAACACCTTAATCTTAAATTTATGCTTAATTAGAAGAATCAAAGACACAAAACCTGACATGCAATAGCAATGCACAACTTACAGTTTAAATACACCATGTAGATTTAAGATATGCTCATGGTGAAACATTTTTTCCTTAATAAAAAATATCAATAAACTGACAAGCAGCAGTGAATACAGAATGAATTGGTGTAACTATATCTTTCATTCTTTAAGTGCTATCCCTTATTCCTGGATTCTCTATTGCTTATTCAATGTTCTCAGTTCCCCACATTCCTATTAGTTTTTAAAGTATAGTGTTTTTTTTTTAAATTCAACTTAACATTGTGAACATCCCTCTCAAGCAAAAGACTGCAATTGAGACTAGGGAAGTACAGAAGACTTCCTCAAATTTATCTTCCATAGTCTTTTAATTAGAACTGACTCAGGAGAGATATAAAAATAAAATTATTGACTCATCTGAAATTAAAAGATCTTCGTTGTGTTGTCTTCGAGAAATGTAGCATGACTCTTGTTAAATAATGATTTTCCAATTTTAATTACATTAAATTCTGTCTTCCTAAATTCCTGTTGCCATTCTAATTAAAGGGAAATTTCTTATTTTCTGTGCAGAAGGCCTGCTTTGGTGCAGTTCAACCATTTCTACATAATCATCCAGAGGTGTTTTGTACTTTAAAGTCACTGAAGTTTTTCTTTACTGAAAGAGTAATAAAACACTTAAAATTCTTTGCAGGTTGTATATAAGATAAAGCATAAGTACTTGCTACAGCACTTAATCCAATGGGTAAAACCCTCAAATGTATATATTACTGAAAAGTGAATATGCAGGCTAATGCAACCAAGTATTGAAATTTTGAGAATTCCTTGTGAACATATGCAAGATCTTAAACATTTTCTTGAGAATATACAACGTGGTATGGGGGTAGACACTATCAGTGGTCTGTCCAAGAGCTGTTGCCCCTTTTTCTTCACTTAGATAACATAAATTTTGTTCTATTACTTATGGGCACCTATTTTTCAAACTTGGAGATGACATTCTGCAAATGGCAGGTTGGATTTCCCGTAGGACTGTGATTGATGGCTTCATTCAATAAATACATTTTTAGCAATTAGCATTAGCAAAATAGGTAAGTAAGAAATAGAATGAAAGGACATGAACCAGGAGAAAAATGGTCCTTGTTCTCAAGCAAAATGAAACTTCGTAAACACAACACAAGATGAACAATCAAACTCAGAGGTGTTTTATAGAGACAGATAAAATAGAGAGATCGTTGATAGTACCCAGACATAAACCTAAGCATTAGACCATGCATTCATTCATTTATATTTAAGTATATATATTTTTTTATTTTATTATGTTATGTTAATCACCATTCATTACATCATTAGTTTTTGATGTAGTGTTCCATGATTCATTGTTTGTGTATAACACCCAGTGCTCCATTCAGTACATGCCCTCTTTAATACCCATCACCAGGCTAACCCATCCCCCCACCCTCTTCCCTCTAGAACCCTCAGTTTGTTTCTCAGAGTCCATAGTCTCTCATGGTTCATCTCCCGCTCCGATTCCCCCCCCTTCATTTTTTCCCTTCCTACTATCTTCTTCTTTTTTTTTTAACATATAATGTATTATTTGTTTCAGGGGTACAGGTCTGTGATTCAGCAGTCTTACACAATTCACAGCGCTCACCATAGCACATACCCTCCCCAATGTCTATCACCCAGCCACCCCATCCCTCCCAGCCCCCACCACTCCAGCAACCCTCAGTTTGTTTCCTAAGATTAAGAATTCCTCATATCAGTGAGATCATATAATACATGTCTTTCTCTGATTGACTTATTTCGCTCTGCATAATACCCTCCAGTTCCATCCGTGTCATTGCAAATGGCAAGATTTCATTCCTTTTGATGACTGCATAATATTCCATTGTATATATATACCACATCTCTTCTTTATCCATTCATCTGTCGATGGACATCTTGGCTCTTTCCATAGTTTGGCTATTGTGGACATTAAAAAATACTTTTTGAACACCTGACACAATCAAACCATAAATTTGGTGTTGATAATACAGAGACTATTAAATTTTGATTAACATAGCAGGGATACAATATGTATGGAATTACCCTAATATGATGTAGCATGTGATAAGTGGCAGTTAAAAAACAGAGGTGAAGCTAATTTGTTTTGGGAGCCTACATGGGAGAGATTATTTCAACCTGGGAAATCCAGGAAAATTTCATGAGAAGAGTATAGTTTGAAAAATGATCAACTAATGCTTAAATATAATTGATTTTTTTCACTAAATAAATATGTATTTCCTACCTAATAGAAGTCTAACCCAAGTACTGGCATTACGTAAAACAAAACAAAACAAAACAAAACACGATAACCATGTCCTTGATGGGTTCAACCTCAAAAAGAGGAGCAGAGGAGAGTGATAAATAGTGAATAAGGATATGATGTGCTTCATAACAAAATGGAGATGTAAGTGTGAGAGAATCATGCACTGAAACACCAAGACAAATGTCACGTCTAAGTGAATAAAGGACGGAAAGTTTTGTGGGTAGGGGAAAAGAAAGAGTTTTTTTGTTTTGTTTTTGTTTTTGCTTTTTAAGGACGGAAAGAAAAATTAGAAATTGTTATAAGAGAAAGAGCTATATGTAAGGATGATTTTTAAGAAATGGTAATATGTGATATGCAGTATGTGACTCCATTTCCCTGTCTTTCCAATGAAACGTCCATAGAAATCTACATTGCTTTTTCAAATTATTTTTAGATTTGAGTTTTCTCCAGATGCCATGACATGTGGTGAGATAGGCTTTAGGTATGTGGTGGGTGAAGTTGTAGCCCTTTACATGTACACAAATAGTCAGGTGACAATGTCCCAGAGATTTCAAACCACCATGTCCAAACTTTTAACTCTGCTCCCCAAAGCTCATGCTCTTGCAGTGTTACCCATCTCAGGGGAGGGCAATGGTGCTGAACAGATTCCCCAAACCAGAAGCCTGACCATTATCCTTGGCATCTCCTTCCTCCTCACTTAACCAAATCTATATCAGGAAAGCTGCTTCCAGATAGCTTAACTCAATTCACCTCTGTCTATCCCCATCCCTGAGATCATACCCCTCATCCATTTACTCAAGCCTTACTACATTTGCCTCTTGCCTGCATCACCCCCAACCCCATACAACTCTCCAAGCTGTTTTCCACATTGTGAGCATAGTGACCTTACTAAAACACAAATTTGATTATGTCAGATTTTGAGTAGCTGATAAGGAGAATGAGCGAACAGTCAAGGTAGAAGAACCTGGAGACTGTGGAGAGAAAATTGGCCCCATCTCTTTCGTTTAACAGTGGAGGAGTCTGAGGTCCAATAGGTCAACAAAAGCGATTTGCCCAACAGATAAACAGGCACATAACAAAGGTTTCTCATTTTGTATTCAGTTTTGCCCTCTCTGTACTCTATACCCCTTGATGTCTTGAACTGTGCTGTCACTCTTCTTACCTGAACCTTGAAAACAAAATTTGGTCACTTATTTTATTATTATTATTTTCAAATTAACAAAGGACATATAAAATTGGCTTGGGAAAAATAGTAAGCATAAGCATGATTCAAATATTAAGTCCAACAAATAGACTCTTGGTACCCAGAGAGGAGAACCATGTTATACATTTTGAAAATAATGTCAACACAAAACAATCTACTCAGTTTTTGATTACATGTGGCTATGAACCAGTTGATGGACTTTAACCATAATGTAACATAAGTGGCAGCAATCGAGCATAGTTTATATTAATTCCGTACAAACCACGCTGACTCTCCCTCTCCTAGAGAATGAGATGATAGACACTAGGGTTGTATTTTTATCTGTTACCTTTGGGGTGTGTTATTAGAAAAGTTATAGGCAGTGAGGCAGGAAACCACATGAAACACAGAATTTACTTATGCCCCACCGCTAACAGCACCCACATCCTTCTCTGGGAAGGTAGGCCACAAAGTACATGCTCAGTCATGGCCAGAACATGAAATAGTTTTTTAGTCACTTTATGATTAGAAAAAAAGAAAAGAAAAGTATCACATTTCATGATGTCGGAGAAGAAATGCTGCAGGACCATTCTCCCAGGCATAGAGAAATCCAGAAAAGGAGCCAAGGTGCAAAGAGGAATGTGGTTTCCCAAAAGGCAAAATGAGTTTTTTGTAAACTTTGTGTTCAAAACTCTTCTCTCAGAGGACTTGAGTCAATGTCTTATTTTATCCAAATTGGCTTTCACTTCTGCAACTATTATTAGAGTTGTTGAGTTTTGCTTGTAAGTGTTGTGGATCCTGTGGTTCCCACGTTTTGTCAAAAACAGAATCACCTGAAATATTTCTGTGGTTGAGATGTGCAATGAATTTAGCTGGCTGTTTGAACACTTCCATGATTCTGCTAGCTTTTTGTTCTGTCTTCCTGCTGGTTCTTGTCACTCTTTTCTCCAATTCTGAGCATGGTTAAGGAAAGAAAGGTAAATAAAAGTCTATTTTAAGCTAATAACACCACCCATGACTACCTATGTACTGAATTTGTGACTTTGGACATTTTTGTCATTGCCAATTCAGGGACCCACAAATTGCTGCTACAAAACAAAACAAAAAACTTCCATTTTATATTTTATGGCCTAAATTCACACATGGTCATATACAACACTTGCATTTTACTGAATGTTTGGATCTCTCTTTCTTATGTATTTATTTATTTGAGAGGAAGAGTGAGCAAGAGATAGAGAGCATGAGCAGGAGGGAGGGGCAAAGGGAGAGAGAGAAGCAGACTCCTCACTTAGTGGGGAGCCCAATGCGGCGCTCAATCCCAGGACCCTGAGATCATGACCTGAGCCGAAGTCAGATGCTTACCTGACTGAGCCACCCAGGCACCCCATGGATCTCTCTCTTTCTTTCCCTCTTTTCTTTTCTTCTAATGAGGAAAATTGAAGGATACTAATACGTAAATATCAGCAGTATCTTTTTAAGGATTTTCATGCTATATCTTCCTAAAGCCAACCAAGGTCATTCATATGAGTAGAATGAGTATGACTTGGGAATCAAACATGAATAAGACAAGCAAGAATATCTGAAACTGTGGGCCAGGAAGTGGTTTCAGGAGTGAGACAGAGAGAGAGAAAAGGGAAACAAAGATTGTACTGCCAGGAAGACTAACTTCATTGCTATTTTTGATTTTACTTTGAAATAATGTATGTATTTGATTTAAGCAGTTTCTGACCATACATTTTGGTTCACTTCTGAATCATATACATCCTCTCAATTTCTCAGAAGAAAGAGTCATCATATCTTGTTCAGAATAGAATAAACATTGGTAAATCAATGGATTGATGAATACAGCTATAAGTTGTGAAGAGGGACAATGTAGTTGGAGAGGCAGAGAAAACCTGCTTTGTGATTTAGAACAAAAATATTGAAGTCTCTTAATGACTCCATTTCCTCTCACACCACCTAGGAAGAATATAATCTATTCTAAAAATTGTTTTAAATGATGGTTAAGGGTTGTGGTGGTACTACCTCGACTTTAGATCACTTATGTAGGACTGAGCAGGAGGGTAAAGCCGCACCCATCTCACCTCAGTCATTTGGCTCTCATCGTTGAGTTTGCTGTATAAGATGATAAAGAACTGGGCACCTGGGTGGCTCAGATGGTTAAGTGTCTGCCTTTGGCTCAGGTCATGATCCCAGGGTTCTGGGATTGAGTCCCGTATCGGGCTCCCTGCTAGGCGGGGAGCCTGCTTCTCCCTCTCTCTCTCTCTCTCTCTCTGACTCTCATGAATAAATAAATAAAACATTTAAAAAAAAAAAAAGATGATAAAGAACTGCCCCAATTCTGTAGGCTTGAGCAGAGATGTAAGTAGCATTACCAAGGTGACTCCAAAAGAGAAAAGTGAAGCCACAGTGTGTCCTCAGTAGGCTCCTTCCCCAACATCCTGGGGAGATTCCCTTCTCTACTGTTGGCTGGGGTGCAACAACATGTCATGGAGGATTTTCTGGGGCTGTTGAGGGAGACTCTATAAACCATATTTTGACATTCTCCACTTTTTCATGGTGTGCACCAGACAGGAACATATGGTTCCAAATGTCTGTGGCAATTGTGTAGAGGACACAACAGAAAGAGTTGTTTTATGTTGAGAGTATTAAAAGAAGGGGGAGGGGAATACAGGTTATAATGAATTGGCCACCGGAGAACCAGAGGCCTTCGATACTTCAAATGGCCTATTATGGTCATTAGAGAAGAAAAACAGAAAGAGTTAAAACATTGATAATATCTACTGCTATGAAGGAAAAAATATTCCCATTGATTATTGTAGAACTATTCAATGACAAAAATCAATATTACTCTAAGATTTTTGGTTGCTTGTCTAAGTAATTTTATAGAATGTAGGTATTTTTAGTAGTAATTTACAAAGGGCTTTCACTTTGAGGATTTTAAAAGATAAACAGAGAATCAATTCATAAACTGATATGGTTTCCTGTGTGAATTTGCAGCTCAATAATTTGTACTGTGGTAGGAGGACATTTGTTTACCTTGCCCTGGGATAAATATCCATCGAACTGGGCTCTTATCTGTTCTTTCCTCATTATGTAGCAAGCTTTTAGAGATCACTTCATCTGCCCCAAATATAGGAGTTGCACAGAAGTAATGCATTTCTGTTTTCACTCATTTGGGATTTAGTGGCTTTTTATGACTGAGGTCACCCCACTCTCACCTTGCTATTATGCTACGATGATTCAAAGGCAATTAGTACACAGACTTGGGGATGCTTCCAAAATTGACTGGCCCTGGATAAACTCAGGACACTTGAATCAAGAGGTGTCTCACAACAAGCTGACTTCCTGAATGAGGAGATACATTACCTTCCTGAAGTAGGAAATCACTTGCCATAAAGAAACAGACTATCAAATAGGATTCTTGTGACTGTGGTCTACGTTGCAGTGACCAGAACACTAAGGATAAGATTAATAGCCCAACTCTCAGAAGTTGTAATTATCTAATAATTATGAGCCAGCTGAAAGAAATAGCAGGGTAGGTCAAACATCTAATTAGGTTGGAAAATGGCTAGAGAAATATACCTCCATGTGCCCTCAGATGCAAGCACAGACAAGAATTTGTTTTTAGTTAATTTGGGAAGTGATTCCAGGAAAGATCAGTATAGGACTGGTGGTAGGAGACAGGGAGGGAGCAGAGGAAAATATGCATTACCTAACATGTTGTCACTGCAGACACTTGGAATGGAATATCTTTGGGGATCTTGGGAAGAAAATGTAGAACACAACTCAGAGTTCTCCCAGTTGAGGGGGGCTGCTCCCAAGGGCATTGACTTTCTGGAACTGAGCACAGGCCAAACTTCCAAAGTCAAAAAGAAAGAAAAGCAGAAAAACAGCCCTCAGGAAGAGCCGCAGCTGTTTGCAGGAAGCCCCGCTCACATGCAGAAGTCACCACTGAGAGTGTATGGGTGGGCATTGAGAGCATCTGTTTCTGCAATTTACACTAAAAGTTATGAAATAAGTGCTTCTGGATAAAGGTAAAGGACAGAACACGGTTCCTCCAGAAATCTCATTAAAACTGCACTTCCAAGGCTGGGAGAAAATACAACCATTGAGGAGTGGAAACCTACCTGGCCAGCTCAAGAATGCTAAATCTTAAATCAGAACTGCCAAAAAGGAAGTGCCAGCCTGCTTTTCAGGGTAGAGAAGTCCCACGGCCCAGAGCAAATAGCCTGGTGCCCCTGCCCCCAGGGACTTAGGGGAAATGCAGGGCTAATGGAAACAGGATTCCTGGAAGGCTCTTCAAGAAGCAGTTCCATCCACACCACTGGATAGTTTCCTCTTCCCACCACCCTCATGTAAAACTGAAGGCATATTCTCTGGAGAGGGTAAAACAAAGGCTCTCTGGACAGGAGGCTGACAGACTGAACTAAAGTCTGGGGAATTAAATAAATACAGATGCAAACAGAAGTTAAAGCCAGCCAACTCTTCTATCAGTGGCCTCCCAGTTCATAGACATCCAGACCCTTACTCTTAAGAGAGGGCAACAGAAGAAGGAGCACATGGTACAGCCACTATGGAAAACAGTATGGAGATTTCTCAAAAAAATTAAAAATAGAATTACCATATGATCCAGTAATTCCACTACTGAGTATTTACCCAAAGAATATGAAAACACTAATTTGAAAAGATATATACACCCCTATGTTTATGGCAGCATTATTTACAATAACCAAATTATGTAAGCAACCCAAGAGTCCATTGGTAGATAAATGGATAAAGAAGATATATATATATATACACAATGGAATATTACTCAGCCACAAAAAAAGAATGAAATCTTGCCACTTTCAACAATATGGATGGATCTACAGGGTATAACGCTAACTGAAATAGGTCAGTCAGAGAAAGACAAATACCATATGATTTCACTCATATGTGGAATTTAAGAAACAAAACAAACAAAGGAAAAAGAGAGAAACAAAACAAAACAAAAAAACAGACTCATAAATATAGAAGACAAATGTATGTTTACCAGAGAGGAGGTGGGTGGAGGGAATGGGTGAAAGATGAAGGGGATTCAGAGTACACTTATCATGATGAGCACTGAGTAATAAATAGAATTATTGAATCATCATATTGTACACCTGAAACTAATAGAACACTGTACATTAATTATATTGAAATTTTTAAAATTTAATTTAATTTTTAAAAAAGTCTACCAGAAAAGTCTTCTCTTGGGACTGTAATCAACCCAAGAGAAAACTCTTAAATATACTCCTAGATTCTTAAATATACTGACATCAGAGGTTCCCTGATGTCATGCCATGTTATTCTTTAGCAAAGCTTAGAACCCATAAGCCTTGCCTAGTTTTACTCAGAGGTTGCAACCAGCATTCTTGTCCCCTACCTTAAATACGAACAGACAACAAAGGGTCGTAGGATATTTGAGAACGTTTCCACCATGGACTAAAAAACACAGAAAAAAAACATCTTGAAAGCAAGAAAGACTATTTAGGGGAGATAATTCCCCAAGAATACCCTCAGAGGGTTAAAAAAGATATTGCACCTATGAAACAAAAATATTTTTAAAAATTCAGAGTAAAATATCACTCATAATATAAAAACATAATAGCATAAATAAAAAATCATAGAATGGTTGAAAAATAAAGTTGAGTATATGTCCCAGAGGATATACAAGTTGAAAAGAGAGGCACTAATGCAACAGATACAATATCTAAATAAATTGAATGTCAGAAAGAAAGATCTTGCAAGCACTTTTACTAGGAAAGTTACTTGAGTATGTATTGAGGAAAATGAAGAAAGAAAAAGAGAGAAACAGAGACAGACATAAAAAAAGGAATAAGAAGAAAAGGAGGAGGAGAGGAATAGATAGTATTCAAAGTTAAAACTAAAACTAAAACACCAGAGATGAAATATAGAAAAAAGGAAAAAATCTCCAAGATGATGATGAAGGTGGTATTCCATCCAGGAGGGACACTGACCTGAATATTGATGGCCACCAGTCCTGATGAATGTGGTGTTAATTCAAAAGATGGCCATGTAGAGGGCTGTCACTATCTTCACTTCTGATATTCTATCATTCTTTTTATTTCACATAAAAAGAGCTTCTTGACTACTTGTTCTACCAAAATGAGAGAATAAACCAAGGACTACATGTATGTAGTGAAGAATTTGGCCTTGCCTAAAGAGAGGTCTGGCCTTTGCCTTGGGCTTGGGGAGGGAGTCTATGTTACATCTGACAGTCTATGTTATATCTGTCCTTAGTTAGGGAAGAAACTGGCCATACCTGATAATCTTAGGGTTGAGGTTGGCCATGGCAGAAAGACCAACCATATAATTTAGGGTAAGGAGTTTGGCTCATGTGGTATCCCTTGATCTGGGGAGTAAATCAACCATGTGGATAATCAACCAATCAACCTATCATGCCTATGTAATAAAGCCTCAACAAAAACTCTGGAGCTCAGGTGAGCTTTCTTGATTGGCAATATTCCATGCATATTGTCATATGATGATGGCAGGAGAATAACACATCCTAATTCCGTGGGGAGAGGACAACAGAAGCATTGCATTTGGAACCCTCCCAGACTCTGCCCTATGTGTATCTTCTTTGGCTGATTTTAATCTATATCCTTTCCCTGTAACACTCATAACCATGAGTGGAATAGCTTTTAGTAAAGTTCTGTGAGTCTTTCTAGCAAATAATTGAGCTTGAGGGTGATCTGGGGAATCCCTCAAACATACGGTTGGTGTCAAAAGTGAGGAAAATCTTGGGGGCTGTGTCCTTAAACCTAACAATTTGGCTAACTCCAGGCACATGAGCTCCAGAAAACAGAGAATGCATCCCAGGAAAGGAAAGACAGGAATAACTTAGATTTCCTTCCTAGACAGGAAGGAAAACTGCCAAAATGACAACCGCGTTGAAGGCCAAGAGAGCCTAGAACAAAGAGCAGGAAAATGGAGGTTTCCATGGGAGATGTCTCCAAGGGAATAAAAAGAAGTACAAGAATATTTGTGAAAATTGGATAGGGAGGCTATTGGAATCTATGTAAAGGAGATGATACAAAGAAATTAAGACAATCAAAAAAACAACAACAACAAGAAGAAAAATAGGAAAAACAAAGAGTAAGAGGAAAATGTAATCACAGCTCACTATAGTGCTCAACTGTGCAGAGTTTAATATAAACCCCAAATAGTGATTGAATCTAAAATCTTAGTACAATAAAAAGAGGAGAAAGGGAAGCTGATGGGATGATGGTATTAAAGATTGAAAGTTTCATACACCATGACAGGATGATAGATAACACTTCAAACTGATGAAGCCAGCAAGAACTAGGTGTGTATATTAGGTAGAAATATGGGATGTGCAAATGCCGGACAGAACAACTGAACAAGTTGGAGAGGAGGAGCTTAAAAAGCTGTTGTATTGTTTTTATTTAGTACTATCTAACTTTTCAAATTATATACGTGTATTTCTTTAATAAATAAAAACAAACTGAGGGTTCTAGAGGGGAGAGGGGTGGGAGGATGGGTTAGCCTGGTGATAGGTATTAAAGAGGGCACGTTCTGCATGGAGCACTGGGTGTTATACGCAAACAATGAATCATAAAACACTACATCAAAAACTAATGATGTAATGTATGGTGATTAACATAACATAATAAAAAAAATAAATAAAAAAATAATAGTCTAAAAATACATGCCACTTGTATGAGGAGACTATGAGGAGAGAAATTAAGCCAAGATGTAGTAATTAGAAACTTGGTTTAATTTATATGATTTAAATATAAAGAAGCTTAGTGTGTTTTGTTAGGAGACATAAACTGGAAATCCGTAAGGAAGAGTGGGCTGAATAAAAATTAGAATGTTGTAATAGTTATGAGCTCTAATTCAGCTTTTTAAAACCAATCTCTAGCTCTCTAGCCTAGGTTCTTAAGATTTATGTGCATGTATTCAATCATTCCAAAATGGAAATAAATTTTTGAGTTTATGAGATTATTGAAAATAATGATTATTAAAACATAATGCAGGGTGCATGGGTGGCTCAGTCAGTTAAGCATCCAACTCTTGATTTCAGCTCAGGTCATTATCTCAGGGTCCTGAGATCGAGCCCCATGTTGGTCTCCATACTCACCAGGGAGTTTGCTTGAGATTCTCTCCCTCTCTCTCTGTCCCTCCCCCTGATCACTCTCTCTCTTTCGCTCTCTCAAATAATTAAATAAATCTTAAAATAAACAATGCAAGAGCAGACTTTAAGCAAACTTTGCATACATGAGTTACATGCACAAGATACGCCATTTTATACCTCCTTTCCTGAACTGAGATTTCTTGTCATGTCTTATAGACCTCTTGACATCCCCATCAGTCAAAACCAATCTATAAATATTAAATGAGTTCTGATTATGTATCAAGAATTGGGAAGGGGCACCTGGGTGGCTCAGTCAATTAAGCGACTGCCTTCGGCTCAGGTCATGATCTCAGGGTCCTGGGATCGAGCCCCACATCGGGCTCCCTGCTCGGCGGGAAGCCTGCTTCTCCCTCTCCCACTCCCCCTGCTTGTGTTCCCTCTCTCGCTGTCTCTCTCTCTGTCAAACAAATAAATAAAATCTTTAAAAAAAAAAAAAAAGAATTGGGGAAGGTACTGAATGTGCCCAGAACCCCAACACTGTATGCATAGATCCTGCCCTTCTGGGGCTTGCAATCTATAAGGGGAGGGAAACATAAACAGATGAGTAAATAGTTAAAATGGGTGACAAATGCTGAGAAGGAGAAATACAGGGCAATATAAAAGAATCAAATGGATGTATATACTTTTCACTGTGGACCCAAGGAAAGTCTCTCTGAGTAATGAGATGTGGAGCATGAATAATCCCTCATTAGGAAAGATGTGAACAAAAGAGAGTTCAAGGTGCTGAGAGCAGTTTGGGGAAATGTCCTGTGACATGAAGAAGTGGACATGAGTGAGGACAAGCAGAGGACCAGTGCAACAGGATCCAAGCGAGAAAGTTCCACATAATGTGCCTGAAAAGGTGGAATGGGGAGGATGACCAGAGGCAAACACAAGGAGAAGGTGATACACAGCCTGGGTGGTGGGCCTCTGTCTTACAAAGCACATAACTGGCTAGGTAAATAATGACAAATGAGTAGAGGTAAGAAAGATGAAGCCAGAACCAAAGATTTCTTATCACCTTTAGAATAAATTCTCAAATCTTTGAGAAGCTGGTAAGGATTCCAGAGGATATGGGCTCTGCTCACATTCCCCATTTCATTGGTGATACCCTCTCTCCAGCTCACATCTGCTCACTCAGGCCTTATTTCAAACATTTTTATGGTTGGGAGCTTTCCACAACAGAGCCTTCTCTCTGCCTGGATTATTCTTCTCTTTCTTCTCCTTCTCCTTCAGTGACCCAGCTAGTCTTATAAGGCAACCTATAAAAGCTACTTCCTTAAGACTTTCTTAAGGTCCTACTCCAAAGTAAGTTCCTCTTTTCAAATCTATCACATCTTTTCACTTTCCTTCATGGAAACTGCATTCTGTCTCTATGGCTCAGTGTCCTCTTCCGTAAAATGAGGGTATTACTATCAGTGAACACCTCACGGGGTCATGGTGACTCTGAACTGTAAACCACTAAAAATAGTGTCTGGCATATAGTAAGGGCTTAGTAAATATTAGTTATCGTTTGAAAGAAGCCAGGCACAAAAGAATATATATTGTATTTACATTAAGTCTCAAAACAGGCAAAACTAATTTCTGACATTGAAAGTCAAGGTAGAGGTGATTTGGGGGCAGGAGTGGAAATTGGCTGAGAGATGCCATAAAGGTTCTGATGGTGATTTGTTTCTTGTTCGGACTGTTGATTACATGAGGGTGTTCACTTTGTGATAATTCATTCTTGAGCTCTGCACTCAAGATTTGTACCCTTTGTACTTTAAAAAAGTTTCAAAAGTCAGCTATCATCATCATCATCATCATCATCATCAACATTCATCATCAACATGATTTGTAACTCTGTATTTATTTGCAGAACTGTTTACTTGACTAGAGGCTCCATGAGGGAAAGAACCAAATCTATTCACTGTGTATCTAATACCTAGTAGAGTACCTGAAACAGAATATAACATAAGCCTTCCATGTCACTGTTCTATTCAAAGCCATCAGTGACTTCCCATTTCATTCAGACTAAACATCAAAGATCTCACAACAGCCCACAAGTCCTTAGCAGATCTAAATACCCACTATCTCTCTGAGTTCATCCTTACTGCTTCTGTCACACTCAGGACTTGCCAGACACATTGGAACTAGGTAGAGTTGGTAGTTTTGCGACATTGTGGAGGTACTAAATGTCAGTGAAGTATTCCCTTTTAAGTAGTTAATTTTATGTAAACTTCACCTCAACTAAAAAAAAAGTGGGTGCTCTAAAACTAGACTGAGTTCAAATTCTGGCTCTGTCACTTCGTTGTGTAATTTCTGACATGTCGCTCCACATTTCTGTATTTCCATTTCCTCACCAGTAACATCTGCAGAAGAGGAGTACTTACCTTCCAAGGTTGCTCTCAGTATTAAGTATGTTACTACTACAAACAGAGCCTAGCATATAGAATAAGCACAAACTGAATAGAAACCATAAATATTATTTTAAGAAAAAGCTTATTTCTTTATAACCAAGAGGGAACAGAGATGAGTTTTGAGCCCTTCCTTTCTAAAAATAGTTTTCAGAACTGGAAGGAGAAATGGATAACACTAGTCCCCATTGACTTTTAGGCATTAGCCTAACTACTTCCAGTTACAGTTGAGGTCTAAAGAAGTTATGTGACTTGACTAAGAGCAAGTGAGCCATGGTTGGCGATCAGGCCAGGGTTGTAAGGTTATACTCCAGTTTTGCTTGACACAGAGTACTACATTAATGTCCTGGGGATAACATTAAGATAAACTGATACGTGTAGGAGATTTGAATAAAACCAAAAGAGAAATTTGGCTTATTATTTGGTTCAATCTTACAAATATGCACTTATGAATTGCAGGTTGTATGGCTTATGAGATATCATTCACTCATTCATTCATTCAATGAGCATTTATCAAGTTCCCCCTAAGTGCTAGGCAAGTGCTAAGTGCTGTGGTTTTAAGTAAAAAGAGTAGTCTGCCATCATTGAATTTATACTAAAGTAAATAAATAATTAGTTGATCATGACCATGAGAGAACTAAGCAGGCCATTGTGAGGGAAATTAATGGGAGCAGCTGATTTAGATTCAGATGGGCAGAATGGATAGAAAGAGGCCAATGTGGGGAGAGGGACAGTGAAGAGTCTACTGTAAGAGACCAGAGGGAAGATCTTGGTGATTTGGATGAGTGCAGTGGTTCTCAACCTGGGATGATTTTGTACTTCAGAGGACATTTGGCAATGTCTGCAGACATTTTTTGGTTATTACAACTTGGGAGGAAGGTACTACTGACATCTAGTGGATAGAGTCCAGGGAAGTTGCTAAACATCCTACAATGCACAGGACAGCCTCCACAACAAATAATTTTCTTGCCCAAATATCAAAAGTTTTGAGGTTGAGGAACCCTAGGCTAGTATGGTAGCCACGGAGCTGCAGAGAAAAAGATTAAAGCAATACTGTATGAAAATGGACTGGATATGGGGGTGGGGGGAAGTAAGGGAGAAATCAGGGATGGCATTCTGAGTTTCCATTTTTAGTAACGGGATGGAAGGGGCTATGCATATTGAAATGCGAATATTTGGGGCACCTGAGTGGCTCAGTCGGTTAAGCGTCTGCCTTTGGCTCAGCTCATGATCCCGGGGTCCTGGGATCGAGCCCCGCATCGGGCTCCCCGCTCTGCGGGAAGCCTGCTTCTCCCTCTCCCACTCCCCCTGCTTGTGTTCCCTCTCTGACTGTGTCTCTCTCTGTCAAAAATAAATAAATAAAATCTTTGAAATGCGAATATTTGAAAGAGGAATTGGGGAGAGGGCAGTGCTGTGGCACAGAATCAAGAGTTTGACATGTTGGGTCAGAAATAGTAATTAGAACTGGCTATGTGAATCTGGATTTCAGAGGCAAAATCTGAGCACAAGATAAAATATGGGAATCCTTGGCTTAAAGGCATTTAACATATAAGAAACATATGACATCACCTAGGGAAAAATGTATAGCAAAGAAGTAGCTCAAAATGAGGATCCTAAATTAGCTACACATTCCTACCAGGCTCTAAAAGCCACTTGATCTTTTGCTCTCAGTGCCCTGGGTAACATCATAAGTATACTCAAGTATACTCACCACATTCTGAAAACACAGTTTTCATCTGGGTTCCTTAGTTTATTTTAAGCTATTTTGCTTTGTATCTAGTTATCTTCTTTCTTTGCATCTAATTATCTTCTAAAAATTAAGTAATTTTAAATGGATTAGTATCTAAGTATGTCATCAGCTCTCATAGGGAACACAATGTTGCATGCTACTCTACTGCTTTCTTATTAACCACACTGTATCAATTTAAGCTTGAGGTTTGGAGAATGGGGAAAAGACAGTATGCATTCAATTGGGTATTTTTATTCGTAAGAGGGCACTATAAAATGTGAATCAAAAGTGATTAACATAGTCTTTTGAGCAAAAAAAGCGTACAGGCATATATACACAAAATACAGTCCTTCTAAAAAGCACAAAACAAATTAACAGCAGCTGCTGATCACTCATGAGTAACTCAACACCATGAGCCTGTGTACATGAGCAGTGAAGGGAAGCATTTTAACAAGGAAATAAATTTCAGTTTTAAGCTTTATAGAATTTTACAAATGATACAAAAAAGTAACTTAAGTGTGTCAAGTATCCTTTAAAAAACCTACTTTAGGAAATGCAGTCTTTCTAAGATCTCTACCAATCAAAAAGGAACTGTAATAAAGATAATAAAAGTAATAAAATTTCCTTAGTGTTGAACCAATTAGTATGACTATACTATTAATTGAATCAATATTATTAATTCATTTCCCACCAGACAATGTATTTTAATCTCTACCATGTGAGGCATATTTAAACTAGAAATATATGTGTAGATTCACTTAACCAAAAAAGTAATTACCACAAATGAACTAATTATACTGAGTAACAAGATCCTTGGAAAATACATTATATGTAGGAGTTAATATAACACTCCAGTGGCCCCATTGTGTTATTATTATTTTTTGTTCTCCAGATGAAGATATCAAGTCTTAGAGAATGTGTCAGTCAGTGTGGAACATGTCATGCTACAGTAACAAACAGACCTCAAAACACAACATTGGTTCATTACTGATTTGTCACCAGTTTGTTGCTGGTCTGACAACTATTCAGAGTAACTCCTCTCCATAAGGTAACTCTGGGATCCAGGCTGATTTCATCTTCTCTCTAGAAACTGTGGCTTTCAGAGTTACTCGGCCAGGAGAAGAGTATGCTGAAGGGCCTTGTGAGATCTTTCACTGCCTTCCTTTTCACCCAGAAATGGCACATACCACTTCCACTCATATTTTGTTAGCTACCAATAGTCACATGATTACACCTAACTGAAAAGGTACAGACTTTAATGTTCCTGGGAAGAAGAAAAATGGATGTAGATAAGCACTAGCAAGCTCTACTACAGGGAAATAAAGTAACTTAACCAAGGCAACAAATCTAGAATTAGGTAAAACCAGGATTCAAACACTGTTTGTTCAAAAGCTGACCTAATTTGAGACTTCAGGTTCTCGAGATCTAGGGATGCAATGTTTACTGTCTACTGACCCTGGATGTACCAAGAAAAAATAGACAACTGAACATACTTAACACAGATCTTTAGGCTTCAAAATAAATCCTCCAGCAATCTTTATATTTATTTTCACTCTAAGAAGCACTTAGTAATCATGAATACTACCCATTTTTGAGCTTTGAAGCATCACTCCTCAAGTCTTTCCCAAACTCCTATAATGAGGTTAAATTTCTCCTTTTCTTCATGCACAAAGTACCATTTTTTGTACCTCATCACACTTCTTCACTATGTTTCCTCATGGTAGCAGCCATATTCTGTCTGTGTCTCCAGGGTTTAGCACAATGCCTCCCACGAAGTAGGCACTTAATATACACTGAATGAACCAGTGAGTGATTGAATGAATGGAGTGTCTGACTCCTTTCTGAAGCACGCCATACCATTGTTTGACACTTTCCTGACTTAGCAATGCTCCCACCCACACACACACAAATTGGGTGAAATATACTCTTCTTACTACTTGAGGTCTGAACTGATTACCTTCCAGTGGTGGGGTTATAATCTCCGTTGGAGGACAGGTGGTGCATTTTTGCCCATATAGGGTCTTCAGTAAAAAGTAGTTTCTGGCACCACATACAAGGTACTCAGGTATTTGGTGAATGAATGAATGAATGAATGAAGCTTAAGATGCATTAGATTTGTTTTGTAATTCCTTCCTATTCTAGGTTGGTATGTCTGTAGACATGTTTTTCAAATAGATTGACTCAGTTTAGATCAGTCCTCCAAAATCCATACTTAGGAGAAAAAATCTCTATGAATGCTAATGCACAGCTAGCAAACATTTATGTAGAACATTCCCCAGGAAACTCAAAGGAAATTAAGCCAAAACGATCAAATGCTGATGATTTCCCCAGGGAAGTGTCCTTGTCCTTCTACTAGGAAATAGTCTCCAAACCTACATAGCTAAAATAGCCTGTCTTCCAGCGTCCAAACGTGACAGTCAAAAGAAATCAAGAAAAAAAAAGTGGCGCTGGCAGCTACCCCTTTCCCAGTTCTGCATCTGTAAATGGAAGCAATTTTTCAAGAGATTATCTCGGGGTCTGAATAGAAAAGAAGCCACTCTAATCTTAGAGTACTGGAGGTTTTTCCTTCTCCTTCTTCTCCTTCTCTTCCTTTTCATCCTTGTCAGAGTTAAAACAGGAGCTCTGGTATTCTCCGAAATACTGGCGTCCGAGAAGGCGATTCTCCATCTAGTGATGGGAAGAGTCGTAGTTGGTCATCTCCACGACCCCCTAACAGGGACACAGGGACATTACCAAGGAGGCCCTCTGCCACTCACAGCCCACAGCGGAGACTGCCTCCGTTCCGACTTAGTAGATAAGATTTTCTCGGTCTTGAGTATGCAACACTCAATCGACTTTCCAGCAGCACAGCGCAAAGTTGAGGGAAAGGGAGAATGTGCGTGCGTGTGTGCGTATGTGAGTGTCTGGATCAGTGGTGTTGGGGCGGGCAGTAAATCAAGGGTGGGGCCAGCGACCGGGGGAGGAAAGCAAGGCTTGAGAGAGGCAAGAGCGTGGCTCCGATCCCAGTTAACCTGCAGGAGCCCATCCTGCTCGCTCAGAGTCCCTGCACCAACTCACCCAGTACCCTTTCTCCTTCCTCCTCTCCTTCTTTCCCATTTTCCCCTCCTTCTCTCGCTGGCCCCTCCACCTACCCCCTACTTTCCATCTGACCAGAGGACGAGTGAGGAAGACGTGCCCGCAAATTGGGGCAGCAACTTTCCTCAGCTGGTCTCTTCGCTCCGAGAGCAGGAGCGCGCTGATCCTCCGCGGTCTGCGGCCCATGGACGAGGAGGAGGAGGAGCAGTGATGGGCTAGCGGCAGAAGCGAGGAGCCCCGAGCCAGCCCAGCGTCGCCAGCCAGCGCCGCGTTCCCACGCCCGCTCCCTCGATCTCTCTCCGCGGGGAGCGTGCAGGGTGCCGACGCCGAGCCTCCCAGGGAGGATGAGGCAGGGAGCCGGCCCGAGCGGGTTGCATCTCGCGGGCGTGCGGCCGCGGCTGGGTCTCGGCCGGAATTAAGAAGCTGGGAAGATGGAGCGCCACGCACTCCTCGCCCAGCACGGGCTCTGGACCAGGGACGCCAGCTGGGCACTCGTCTATTTCCTCTGCTACGTCCTCCCCCAGACCGCCCCGCAAGTACTCAGGATCGGTGAGTGAGCCCGGGGGAGCGCTCCGGGCTGCAGGCTCGCGGGACCTGGCCGCTCCCCGCTGCCGGCGCGGGCGCGGCGGGTCGCGGGGAGGCAGCGCGCGCCGGCGCAGGGGCAGAGCCGAGGGTGGCGAGGGCAGCGCGCACGGGAGGCTCCGAGAAAGGGGAAGCCGCGTCACCGCTGCCCTCCTGGCGAGTGCCGGGCTTCCCCGCGAGGGACGGTTGGCGGGTTTTTCAATCCCGGCTCCAAGAACGCGGGCAGGAGCGCAGGGAGCCAAGCTCGCCCGCGCGGGCACCCTCCTCTTGGCGCGGGGTCTCGCGGCTGCAGCCAGTTGCTTTGGGCGCGGAGATGCGCTCTCCGGGCGTCTGGGTGGACGTCGGGGGCTCCAGATGGGCAGCCCAGGTCCCTGGCAACCCGGATGCCTGGTACTCACAGGCATGTCCAGATGTCAAGAGTAAAATTCGGGGACCACAGGGATTTCCCAGAACCTGCTAACCCCGAGCCTCCAAGTTTTCGTCCCCAAGTTGAGTTCTTCTACGTGGAGCCTCCAAAGTCTGGAGGGTTCCACGAGAGTGGGGCAGAGCCCGGCTCTGACTCTATGGCTGAGAGTTCAAAGAGTGGAGAGGATAGTCAATCAGCACGAAGAACAGGTACATAAGTGTCCCACTTGACCACCAATCTGCCAGGCCTGCCTGCCACTGAGAATGATCCCGTCAAGATAACTCCCTGGAAGACTCTGGACTTCTGTCTCAGACGGAATAGAAATGGACTGAAAGGCTGAATGTAGGAACCCTGGGGCAGCCTAAAGGGAGCAAAAGGCAAGGACAGTAGAAGAGGTGGGGAGGGGGGTACTTTGCTAGTGTGTGGATTCATAGACCTACATGCACAGCACCCACCACCATGGTTTAGTGGAAACACTGAGCAATTTCTAGGCTGGTTTTTTGGGGGGGGGGATGTTCAAAAAGCTCTTTGCCTTCTTTAATATTCTCCCTTCCACACTAAATCCAATTTCTATTCCCTTAGTCTCAGCTTGTCCTCCCCCTTCCCCAACCAACTGTGCTTCTTAGAGACACGAAGAGAGAGAGCCACAGGTGAGGCTCAGACACCCCATGGGTCTCCCAGCTTCTCCAGTCTCCCACTTGAGGTAGCAAGAGTGAAGTCCCGAGCTCTAAGGGCTTCTAATTCACACCCTTTCCAGGAACCCACAGAACGTGCACAGAACAGTGCAAGCACTGGCCAAGTGATACCCCTGAGCAGCTGAAATTTCTCAATCACTTTACTGATTCTGACCTGAAATTAGCAACCTCTTTCCAAAGATTCAGAAACTAGTTCTTGTCACTCAATATAACTGTTTTGTTAAAAAATATATATATAGAAGTTACTACCCTGAAATGCATTTTCTCTAGGTATGTGGGATCTAATTTTCAAGAAAAGATACCTAATACTAATTTTTACTGCAGATATATTTTTCTAGATTATGGATAATGATAATGTGCATTTTTGGATAATTTAGACTGTCCATTAAAAGAGTTCCAAAGTATTCCTTTCACACACACACATACACGCAATACCACTCATAACTAAAATATCCTTCACCTTATATATGTTCTAGTCTTAATATCTTGATTTTCCTGGATGCAGTCAACCCTCCACGATCCAATAACACATTCCTTTGAACAATACTAAAGAAGTGATGAATGTGCGTTACAATTTCCAACACTTATTAACTTAATTGGTGTTTTGCTTATACCTTATATATTTTAAAAGAGACAAATCTAGACATCCTAGAACAGGCTATACCAGCCAATAGCCCTCCTTCCTGTATAACAAACTTAAGGTAGCATTTTCCTTGCCTGCGTTCCCCAAATCTAAAGGAATTCCCAGAAGGAGTGGAAGAGGATGTTTTAAAACATATTTGTTCACAGATCTGAGTGTTTATCCAAGCAATTATACTCATCCATTTAAAAGTGGTTTTCAAAGTGAAAACATCCCAACATGATTCACTGACCTTAAAATATATGGTACAAGATAATGAGATTTCCTTTTTCTAAATGGGAGCTGAAATGCATAAAGTAAAATTGCATGGCCTGATGCTGTTTACATGCAGTACAAATGTCTTAACTTCTTCTGGCTCTGAGTGACCTGTGGTTGGCATGAGCACTACCCTGTATGTACCTCAGGACTATGCTTACTTTTAAATGGACATTTCAGCACCATGGAAACCAGCCTTAGCTCAGAGGAAACCTGCCTTTTTACAGGGAGTTTCTTATGTCAGCCAAGTCCAACAATGAATACAAAATATCAAAGGAGTTAATGACTAAGCAAGTGTGTGAAGTGTGTGTATGTGTGTGTGCGCGTACGTGTGTGTGTGTGCATGTGTGTAGGGAAGGAAAGAGAAGAACTGAAATGCATTCTTTTTCATCTCTCATTTTTTTTATCTTTCCCACAAACCATGAACTATCCAACCAACCAGAAAAAGGGGCCCTTGATTATTGACTTCCATGTTTTCCAGTAACTTAAAATATCCAACGTATAGCATTAATCTTAGGCACTTTGCACTGTGTTTATATGAAAAGGCACTTGAATGCTTGAATGAATTAATTAGCGGTCTACTTTGCTTGTGAGTGTCTGCTTAAACTTGAGCTATTGAGGAAAGTGAATGAAAGGTATAAAATGTAAGATAAATTCATGCGTGCTAAATATTGGAGAGGTCATTTAGTATGCACATTTGCATGGTTCTCACACATATTGTGCATATCTGTTGAAAAGTTTAACCAACCTCAAACCACAGTTTAGAGAAATGAAGGAGGTCCTATAGGATGGAGATGCTCTAAATGTTACCACTGCACTCCAGAGATTTCCCAGCACCCTGCATGGAAGAGAAATATGGCTAGCCACTGGGAATTCCCTAGGGGATTCTGGGTCTTCCTCTGTATACTTCAGTGTACCATAAAAACAAGTAAATCTCCACCCACCCCCCATACCACACACACACTTGAGCTTCAGAGTCACATGGCCAGCGAACCTATAACTAATAGTTACAGCTGGGCTGGGTGACCTGAGTAGACAGTGGCAAACCTCCATTAGTGGAAATAAAAAAAAGGAAAGGAAAAGAAAGGAAAGGAAAGGAAAGGAAAGGAAAGGAAAAAAGAAAAGAAAAGAAAAGAAAAAAGAAAAGAAAAGAAAGAAAAGAAAAACAATACCATGTGCATATGTAATTTCTGGGACATATGTATCCTATTTCTAATAATAATCATAACAGAAAGATATATTTACATCCTATATTTTTACATATCATTTCAATATACACAGTCATAGAGGTGGTGGTAAAAGCATAGAGTTAAGAGTTAAGTGGTGGAAACCAGGCTTTCTGACACATTAGTTGTTGTCACAAGGCACAGGTTTGGTTCCCCTTTCCAAGACTTACTAGATAGGTCAGCGAGAGTTATTCAATCTCACCAAGACTTCATTATGCATCTGAAAAATCCAACTAAAACAATTGCAACCTCACAGTGACATTGGTAAGAGTACATGAAATAGAATATGAGAGTGTTTGGAACAGTATATGGATACATTAGTTGCATTATAATTGTTTTGTTTTGTTTTCACTTTTTTCATTATTGACATTTTATTCTTGAACAGGGACTCAGTAGTAAATGTGGTATATTTCTGTTACACATTTAATATTTCTGAGCCCAAATCTCTTCTTCTGTGAATTAGCCGTAATGATATCTGCCTTTCCTATTTCAAAGGGAGAGATCAAATAAACAATTTTTGTGACTTGCAAACCATTAAAAATATATTGCTATTATACAATTAAATATAGCATATAAAGAGAAATATTGTGGGAATTTATATGACTTGCGTGGAAAGTTAAATGACAATATAGTTGTCCAAATGCTCTTATTTCCTTAAGAGAGATCCAAATGGATTTTATTTTAATTATCAAGTAGGCCATAACATCATTTTTTAATATTTAACCCTCAGGATCCCCAAAATTCTAAACTTTGTTGCATACATATTTGTTTGTATTTTTGCTTCCGTGTACAAAAACTCACAACTTTATTCTTTAGTCACGAATTCTTTCATCATTTTAATATTCATTCTTCATTCAACAAATATTTACTACATGCTTACTCCCCTACCATGAGCCAGACATAATTCCAAATGCAGGACATACAACAGTGAACGAAACAGACAAACACATCTGACCCCTTGAAGCTTATATTCTGGTGGTGTACACTGCATATAACCACTGAAGTTTTTCATCAGGCCCAATGCAGACACTTGATATTTTCATTCCAAATGTTATTCATCGGGAGTTTTCAGTTCATTTCTACCATTGATTTATTACAGCAACGGCATACTCAACATGGAATAAGTTCAAGACCCCAAATACACAGAGGAAAGATAGAGTGGGTTCATTCTGCCAAACCTGAGCAGAAACTCCTACCTTTGTTGGGGGAGATCTGTTTGGCCTCAGGTAGATTTCACCCAGACAGAGCAGGGTGATGTTGGTCCTAACATCAACTTGAGAACGCCACCGGTCCTTGAAAAACCTGAGAAACTGTCTTTTAGCACGATGAAAAGAGAGTGCCTGGCTAATGCGAACATATTTCTGCAGATGAACAGCTCTTTTATCATATTATTTTATCTGCATAATTCATCTTTTTTCTTTAATATTAATTTTACAAGCCCAATGCTTATACTATGTTAAACGTGAACTGTGGCTACATTTCCTATATGGTTTCTAATCTCCTGTTTTCAGTGAAAACACCATGACTTGGTAGCTTTGCCTAAGTTCAAGTGCTAGTTGGTAGAAATGACAGCACTTGAAGCTAGCTATTCTGTTCTCAAGTTTTGAGCTCCTTGCATTAAAGTATGCAGTATTGTGTATGGACTTATCTATGCAGTTACATAACTGTTTAAGCTGAAATCAAATATAAGAAAGATGAACTGTTTCTCTTAGTGATTCAGGGATAACCACATAAATCAAAGTTAAAATAATTTATATTTGAGTATATTTTAGTCAATTAGCAAAGAGGAAAGATGGTATTATTATTTGATTCTCCATAATTTCTCTTTAAGAGGAGGTTAAGGAAGGCAATCCAGTTGAAGGGAAAGTTTTGCTCCTGAATGCCTAGCAGACACACCATTTCTAATTAGATTGTACACTTCACTGGAATGTTTTTTTTTTTATTATTATTATGTTATGTTAATCACCATACATTACATCATTAGTTTTCGATGTAGTGTTCCATGATTCATTGTTTGCGTATAACACCCAGTGCTCCATGCAAAACATGCCCTCTGGAATGGTTTTGAGGGAGAATTAATGGAGATAGTCTGGTGGTGGTGATTTCCCATAGCCTCTCAATCCTCTTCCATTGTTCCACTAATAATTAATCATATAATCTAGAAAATATCATCTATGTCCTAAAATTTTCCAAAACTCTCCTAGAAGAAAGAGTGATGGAGAACTCCAGGTAGAAGGGGATTCTCTTTTCTATCTGCCTTTTCCTAATTGGTTGACCTTGAAAAGATTACTAATGTGTGTTTTTTTTGGGGGGTGGTGGTGTTTTTTTAGCTAGAGAAGAAATAATCACAAACTCATGGGTTTATTGCAAAGATGAAGTGTGGTATCATATGTAAAATGAATGCCATGTGGTAGAGTTGACCAAGGTCCTCCCTCTCTCTCCCTCCCTATGAATGAACAGGGTAAGAGTTTTGTGCTCTAGAATAATTTATTTTTGTGGCCAACTAAGTGTGGAGAAATGGTGTCCCTTAGAGACTCATGAGGCAGGTTTTATATATATTAAAGGTTCTTTGTGATTCTGCACAAAGAAACTTGTTTCTTTCTTTTCTTAAATCCAGTATCTCCTACATTTTCATTATCAGAGGACTCTTACTTGAATCACAACTATTAATGTCTCACTGAACTCTTGCTCCTCAGAACATATCTGAGGAAACACTGGCCAATAAAACCACTGAAATTTTCAGTCCACACATCAGAACTCACACGACCACACATCCTGCTGCTTCTTCAATCTAATCAAAATTCTGTCCACTCTACCTCAGAACTTTTTTATAAAGCTTTAAGAGTACACTTGACCTTTGAACAACACAGAGGTTAGGGGCACCAGCCCCTGTGCAGCTGAAAATCCTCATGTAACTTTTGATCCCCCCCAAAATTTAACTACTAGTTACCTACTGTCAACTGGAAGCCTTATTAATTAACATAAACAGTTGATGAGCTTAGATTTTGTAGTTATATGTATTAGATACTGTATCCTTACAATAAGGTAAGCTAGGGAAAAGAAAATCATAAGGAAAACAAAGTACATTTATAGTACTGTACTCTATTTATCAGAAAAAATTCTGCATATAAGTGGGCCTATGCAGTTCAAACCCATGTTGTTCAAGGATCAACTGTACATTTAAACGTTTAGATACTTGTTGTTCTCTGTTATATTGAAAACATTTTTAAAACCACATTACCTATGCTTAAAAGTATATCATTTTTATTACTGTGAAGTGTGATACGGGGACATTTGCCTATTTTATTTTTCACTAGACTTGCTTTTTAACATGATTCTAAATGAAAAAATCATATTAGATTTATAATATATTTTCCAAGAATATAATCTGTAGTTAAGTTAAAAGGCTGTCTATATTTAAAGTTCAACCTACTTATTTTTTTTAAAATGCTTATCTGATTTTTTCAATGATCAATTTTCGTGGAGAAATGAAAACATTTAAAATAAAAAGAAATGTATACCAGCTACATAAACTTCATGAGTTTGTCTTGATTTACTGCTGAGATCAGTTGTCACGTCAAATTGAAAAAACCTATAATCTTATTACATCAACATTATAGTATTAGTAATAATAAGTCAAATGGAAAAAATGGTTTATCCTGGAGGAGAAAACAAGCAAACAAAAAAACGATAAAGAGGTAAAAATATTTGATTTTGTATTTATGTTATTTATGAACTACTGAAAATGTAAAAATCTTTAGATAACTTCCCCAAGTCACTTAAACAATATTTCATTCTTTTTGTTCATATTAAAAATTTAAGATTTTTTTAAGCATGTAATTTTGTATAATGCTATGTTAACATACTTATTAAATACAAGGTAAGATTAATTACAAAGTGAAATTAAGAAGGAAGGACATTGACTAATTGAAGAGTAAAATTCTATTGACCACAAATCAATCTCACAGAAGCACCCTACAATAGTGAAAACACTTTCCTTTCACTCTTTAAATCCTTCAGTGTATTCCTTGGTGCATTAGCTGGCTAAATACATTTGAAGAATCATCCTATTTTATGTCTTCTGATGAATTACTAGTTTACTGCTATCCTGACTTAGGAAAACAAAACACAAAATACAACAATATACAAAAGTCTATTAATACTCCTTAAAATTTCTGCTGAAGAATGTTCCAAAAGGAGCTCAACAACACAGATTTTTATACTAGAATTGTATATGTCTGTTTTTATTTCATAGAAATCTAATGATGGTTATTATCTTCAGTTATCAATTTGGAAGACTTGCAACTCATTACTACTTATTATTTTCCTTTGAAAAGCACAAAGGAATTTAATAAAATGCATTACTTATTACACTGAATAAGTCCAAGATTATAGACTATGCTAAGGCTTATTTGATTGATAACAAGCCATAAATGTGTTAGTGTACACATACGTACATGTCCCAGGTAAGAGAGCCTAGAAACAGTGATATCTCCGAGGCAATGAGCACACCTGACCCCCAGGCACACCTGGAGAAATGGACAGTTTGGGGACTTTAGAAGAAATATACAAGATGATCCTGGAGCATCTTGTACTGCCAGAAAAGTAAGGGAGTGCTCCCAAAAATCCCACTGATGGGAATTTGCTGAAGAGACACAGACACCAGGTACCAGGCTCCCAATGGCCAAAACTGCAATAATTTGAGCAGTAAAATTTTAAAAAGTAGTATTGGATTATAACCCAGAGTATAAAATAAATACCCATGAGTCCATACTGTTGTAGATAAATGATTAAATACATACATAAATAAGTAAGTAAATAAATGGGCAAGAAGAGACATATCTCCCAACAAGGTCAGCATCACCAGTGATAAATCATGTTGACAGCATCTACCTTCGATGTGATGGGATGTAAATGGCACTTTATCTACCTGGTTTTTCTCCCCCAAATCCAAACCCCCACTCTAATCATGAGAAAACAGCAGACAAATACCGTAGAGGAGCTCTCTACAAAATACCTGGCCAGTACTCTCAAATGCCAAGGTCATAAATAACAAAGAAAGCCTCAGAAACTGTCACAGCCTTAAAGAAGCCTATGGAGACCTGACAAATAACTGTAACGCGGTTTTCTGAGTGGGATCCTGAAACAGGAAAAAGGGACTTTAGGTAAAAACTAAGAACATTTGAATAAAAATGAATATTACTTGTAATAGTGTATGAATATTGCTTCATTAATTTTAACAAATGCACCATACCCATGTAAAGGTATCAACAGAGGAAACTGGATGTGGAGTGTATGAGAGCTCTCTGTAAAACCCTCACAAGTTTTGTGTAAATCTAAAACTTCTAAAAAATAAAGAAAGTCTATTAACAAAAAAAAACACAAAACTCAACCCATATCAAGGTTTCTTCTGCTGTTACTGTTCCTACCTATTTTGTAGTACATAAAGATCTGTAACTAATTGTATCAAGGCAAATAAAAAAACTATTGTCAATTCCATATAATAGCTACATAAAGAGTTTTCTAGAGTATCTTTAAAATAAAGACAACAGCATATAATGTTGGAAAAAATTGTGAAAGAAATAAACTGTATATAAAAATTGTTATTGATAAAATATGATGGCTCTATGTCTTCTTTAGAATTCTTCAGTGAGTTTGTAGAAAATCAGACATAAGCTGTTTCTATCCATTAGCATCTAGGTTTTTTACTATTCTTTGCCTTTTGTACTTAATTAAACATAATTTAATTTTGAATATTGATTCAAGAATTGTAACATACTCTGTTAGAGGCATTAAGTGCTAATGTCTTTGAATTAATACTCATAGCAAACTATTTGTGTGGATTCCTTTTCTTAGCAAAATTATCTAACATGCCCTTAAAAAAATCAATACTTAATTCCCAGAACCAATAAAATACTTCATAATTCAAACTGGAGAAAGGATGGTGAAAATCAAGTGTGGGGTTTTTTTTTTTCGTTATAGTAACTCAATGGCAACTTTTAAGGGTTTTTGTTTTGTTTTGTTTTTGTTTTAATTTTAAACTTCTAAAATGTTGGATTACCTACTTTGGCAATCCATAAACAGAAGTTGCATTCCGTTGACCTGCCTATGTTTATATTGTACAAGATGTTATGGTACTTCATCTCCTACAAATGAATTAGTCAGATGTAGCCATCTTTCAAGTCTAAAGGCAATATTTGCCTTTTGAATTCTGGGTAGTGTGCGTTTCTTTTGTCCTCGGTATATATTTGAACCCTAAGGCTGTTTCTATACAGTTCAGTGAATTGGCAAGAGCTGTTATTAGCAATTGTGAATCATTTAAATGTTCAACAGGAGGGGAATGGTTAAGAAAAGAATAGAGTAAACTCAAGAAAGAAAGATCTATTAAATATAATTTTATGATGAAATTCATGTGTTATAACTGGAAAATGCTTAAGAAATCGTATAGACCATGGTTCATAGTTTTCTGTGCTTTGCTTTGGATTGAGAATGTATGTAATTCATCCTTGCTTATAGATCAGAACTACAAGAGAATAAATGTGGAAAAGGGAAGCCATTTGTTATGTTAAGATGGTGATTTTTTTCTTTCACTTTGATTCCTATTAATGTTCTTTGCCCAATTTAAAAATGATTGGTGAAAGTTACCATTCTGTAGTTTCTAGATTAATCTAGCAGTCATTTGCATGCAGTTTGGCACAGTGAAAAAGGCACTGAAATGAGAATACGTCTAGCCCCAGTGATTCTTAGTGTGGCCATGTCACATAAACTTTTAGTAAATATGTTGCCTTGTCTGTCAGAGAGGAGTTGGTGGTGAATACGTACGTGGGTGCACCAGCCAACCCCTTCCAGATCCGCATTCCCTCTAGTGTTGGCTCTGCTTATTGTCGTCGGTTTGAGCTGAGATGCTGCGTGAAGATGAGCAACCCCATGATGCTTCGCATTTATAGCCACAGCATCACATGTGTGCAAATGGAACTTTGTTCATTTCCCTGAAATTAAACTTAACTATGCCCACAAGCCCCTTGTTCCAATGGGACTACATCAAAGTCCTCACTTGCAATTTACAATGTAAATTTTTAGGAATCTCTTTTCTTCCTTCCCCCTACAGTGATCAAAGACTCCTCCCTTTAAGGGAGAGGCATTTGCTATCATTCCTCCAGGACATCCACTGTGGTGTAGCTTGTCCTGTCTGAATCTGGGTATTGGCTTCTAACTCCATGGCATCCGCTGCTTACACCTGGATCACTCTGGGGCTGCTGACCCTTTGAGACTGGTCTCTCAAGTGGGCTGTTTGCCCAGATGTCATCAAGGAGGAATCTCCCCCCAATAGCAAGTTACTTTTCGGCCTGGTTGTTATCTGAGACCCTTTCTATTCAAGCTCACAAAGCCTCTGTCTTAGTCCTCCTTCATGCACCTTGAGGGAACACTGTGTCCTGTGGTGCTGTCCTCTCCCAGATTACACCATGGTAAGGACACAGGTCCTCCCCAGATCAGAGGGGCTCTCCTGGCCTCCCACCCCCAAACTGCAAGAAGGGAAAACAGGGAGCTGAATTCCCAGTGTCTCACATTTACCTGAACTCTGAGCTTCAGCCTGTAAACACAATGGTGGTATTTAAAATGAAGCTTTTAAAATTAAGACAACAACAACAGAAGCAACAATAAAAACAAACTTTTGAAATTTCAGTTTTCTGGCTTTTGTAATTGAAAGCCTAAGCTTTTAAGACTCATATCTCTCTCCCTCCCTCCCTCCCTCTATCTCTCTCTCTTTCTATATATATATACACACAAGTATATGTAATTATTATGTATTATATCATAATTATATTATGTAATTAGTATGTGTATTGCATACACATGTTATTAAATATATTATTATACACATTACAATATATAATGCTATATATAATAGAGAATACTAATTAACATAGATATATTCATATATAAATATGTATATATTAAAAGTCCAACTTGTTTTTGTTTTTCTTATTTATTCTACATGGGAAAAAAATCACATATAAAGCTATCATTGCATTTGTAATAATTAGGGAAGCACAATGGGGATAAATATGCTGTCAGTGACTGGGGGTGTGGGAGGTAGGGGGGAAGTGTGGAGAGGAATGACACAGGGACAGCCTAGATCATGACAACATGTTGTGTCTCCAAAATGTTTTCAGGCTATGAGCTCTTTTGGAATGTCCATTCTGTGGCTGATGATGTTGGTCAGATTGAACAACAAGATACACACGCCATCATCTAAGGCCGAATTAACGTGAAAGTGTTGATCATATTTTAGCTACATCTGTAGAGCATTTGTCAGAAAATTGTCAGTATTAAACTACCAAATAAATATCTTAAGGGGAAATCATTGTTTAACAGAAAATACAAAAAAAATGTGTTATAAATTATTGTGCATTATTAATTTATGTGGCATACTCTTCTAGAAATTATAGCTAAGTGGTAAAGAGAGAGAAATGAGACCAAAGTCCCATTGAACAAGCTACAGAATGCATATCAGTACAAAAAATAGAGACATACTTTTCATGTAGCATATATACAAATAAAAAAATCATATCAATAAATACATAAATATTTTTTAAGTGGTGCTTAAGACCAAGTAGGGCATTCAAAGACCTTAACATCTGACTTTCTCAGAAACTAAACTAAGAGAGGGACTAGTAGCTGGGCCACAATTCTTTTTTTTTTTTAAGATTTATTTATTTATTTCAGAGAAAGAGCCAGTTGTGGTGGGAGGGGCCGAGAGAGAGAGAGAGAGAGAATCTCAAGCAGATTCCCTGAGGAGCATGGAGCCTGACTCAAGGCTGGATCTCACCCCACTGAGATTATGACCTGAACTGAAATCAAGAGTTCGATGCTTAACCACCTGAGCCACCCAGACGCCCCTGAGCCACAATTCTTAATTTGCATCTCAATGTTATTTCCTTACAATTTTTTTCTCATACAGCTCATTTGAGGATTCTTAAAAATCCACTTGAATGAATGAGAAGTTGTAATCAACTAATAAAATCCATACAAGTTTCAGAATACAAGGATCACAGAATTAATCATTGTGGTTACTTTCTGGATGCTCTCTTTAGAGAAGGTTTGAGGTATGTCTTTAAAAAAAGTAGACAAGATAAATAGAGATGAAGTACAGTCTAAGTGGTGATAATTACTGAAAGATTAAAATCCAGGGAGAGTCTGACATCTGGGGAGAATATCCATAGGGAAAGTCTAACCAAAAAATGTGTGAAACTGCACATATCTTGAGATTATTTTTGAGCTTTGGGTTATGTAGGCATTTCTGGTCAACTTGTCTTCCAGTAACTTGAGTGTGCAGAAATGTCTTCATCTGCAAAGACTCTTGGAAAAATAATTAAAATAGCAATTACAATTGAGTGGGCTATCGCCTAGCAATTTAGAATGATTAGTGTGTACTAACATTATATTTTTTATTACCTTAATTTAATTCCAGTGAGTGTTAGCCTTCAGTTAGGCTAAATGCATTTACATACAAGGGAAGAATGCTCAGGAATAACATCACGCACTCACTTTTTGCAAATGTCATAAAAAATCAGAAAGACAGTACACAGTATGGAACTTCTGAGATTCATCCTCCCACCTCTGTATCAGAGGGAGCAAAGTGAGGCAGAATGAATGATTAATGTGATGCTTATAAAAAACAAATCAGTAAACAATTCCTGGAGAGCAGGCCAAATTAAGTTTGCTGCACTATTCCTAAAGTCTATACCACCTTTTGTTTCATATGAAGTAATCTTTCAAACTGACTGGTGGGTTTTGAGGGTCAAATTTGACCTTCCCTTCTCCCTTCGGAGGATGAAGTTTTAATTTATGTTTTCACACACTCTTCATCATTTGCTTATTCATTCTTTTCTTTATAGCTTGTCTTATGATAAAAATATTCCAGGGGCACCTGGGTGGCTCAGTCGTTAAGCATCTGCCTTCGGCCCGGGTCATGATCCCGGGGTCCTGGGATCGAGCCCCGCATCGGCCTCCCCGCTCTGCGGGGAAGCCTGCTTCTCCCTCTCCCACTCCCCCTGCTTGTGTTCCCTCTCTCGCTATATCTCTCTCTGTCAAATAAATAAAATCTTTAAAAAAAAAATATTCCAAAGGTTTACAGAAATGCATATATTATAACCTGATACAAATGCAATGATGAAAATGAAGGTAAAGGTAAAATAAGAGAGGTGCTGTTCCAGAAAAGAGGCCAAAAGTGGGCCAGAACATTGAATCAGAACTTTCTAGCAGCTGAAGTCAGGAGAGAAAAAAGACACATCACAAAGTTCAGAGAGTCTAGTTGCCTAGATGAATTACAGGCGTTTTAGATGAAAACGCATGAAAGAAATTCATCAGGTGATCTTGATGAAGAGAAATAATGTGATGTTGTAGACAGCATCCTATGATGAAATAAATAGTATAGCACATACATTTGTTTCTGAAAGTGCTCAATACAATTCTACAAGACACCAAATAATAATTAAAGCAATTCTGCAGAATAGCCCAGTATGGAACTCTCACGTCATTTGGTTTGATCCCAAATCGATAATTTCTAAGGGAATGAAAGAACTGCATATCATTTCATAATTGTTCATCATTATTGCTCCTTGAATCTGAGCCTTACTGGAAGGTTAGCCGCAGAAAGTTAAACGGGTAGAGGATTGTAGTGAAGTACATATTTCTGGTTAAAGGCAAATCAAAAACATCAGAGGATAAGGATGAGGTCCTTCTGTAAAATTAGGAAACCCAAACAAGAGATCTCCTTAAATAAAAGGCCACCTCATTTCTGTCTGGAAGAAACACGAAGAAGCATGGCCAAAGGTTCGCTCAGAAAATTTCCCTGAGTTCATCACATCTGTACTGGAGAACAAGGCTATAAATATCAGATATTGACCACAGCCATCAAAAGGGGAACGCAAGAATAAAGGAAAAAAAATAAAGTTCTTTGAGATATCAAATCCAAATAATGTGTCTTTCAGGTAAACTCTAAGATAGATGAATTGAAAAGTGTACATACATTGATCTCCTAGAGAGTCATCTATAAGCCAGTAATGGATTCAGTGTAGTCTGCCCACCATGATAATCTGGGTTTCAGAGCTGTTGGTCTTAAATCCTTTTTCTTACAGCAAACATAGAATAAAACTTACTGTCTTGTGGTCAGTGCTGCATGACTATATACATATACCTACTGCTCAGAAAATATTTGCTATTTGTTGTACTATCTTGTTTTCTTAGATTTTGTATTTTATATTTGCTTAACTGTGCCATTTGTTGTTTTTGTTTTTTTTAAAGATTTATTTATTTATTTATTTATTTATTTATTTATTTATTTATTTTAGAGAGATTGAGAGAGAGAGAGAGCTTGCGAGCATGATTGTGTGCGGGGGTGGGGGGGTGTTTGGCAGAGGGAGAAGGAGAGAGAGAGAATCTTAAGCAGATTCCCCGCTAAGCGTGGAGCCCAACATGGGGCTAGATCGCAGGACCCTGAGATCATAACCTGAGCTGAAATCAAGAGTCAGACATTTAACCGACTGAGCCACCCACATGCCTCTGTTGTTTTTGTTTTTAATTAGAATTTCCTTTGCATATAATGGTCAATAATGAAGCTTATATCTTTCTACTCTGAACCTTTCAAAAATGCCACTGTAATCCCAATCATCTTCACCTTTATACAATCAATAAAACTGTTTCATTAAACTGTTTCATTAAACAGTTTTATTGATTGTATAAAGGTGAAGAGGAGCAACTTTAAATTTTGTTTTTCAGTCTGTACCCTGAAAGGCAAATGTCTTTAGAGTCCATATTTTGGAATACTACAATGGTTTTCAGATTTTAAAACAAGCAAACAAAACCTGAAACATTGTTTTAGTTTCAGGTTTTGATCTTTCTCTGTGGATCCTGAAAAACAATTTTAAGTTTTGTAGAGTTTCTTGCCTTTTTTTCTGGGAGAAAGGAAGCATTCATTAAAGCTTCATGATATATTTCATTTCCAAACCCACACTTCTATACTCTGAGCCGAAAAATAATTTGATAAAGATTCCTGTCACATCTGTAAAATGACAAGGTGAGCTATAAATTGAGTTAATGATAGCTTACTTCTATTTCACATATTTATCACTGCAAAAAAAATTTTACAATCATTATCTAGTTTCCTCTCTATCAAACATTAATGTGAATGTAGTGCATAAGAAATTAGGCAGAAATAGAACTTCCCCATTACAGCTGCCTGAGAAAGGTTTGAAATTGGCATTTCTACTGAAAAGTAATACGCAGGATAGAGAAAACAAAACAAAACAAAACAAAAAATTTTTCAGGGCCTTGGAAAAGGGAAAATGTCACATTACAAATCAATTCATGACCATCCAAATAAGCATTCTATTTTATAAATCTATAGACAGCGTAAGTCGTAGTTAAAAGGAATTGTTGTAAAATTCCTTGTGGAAAGACCCATTTACACCCACGCGTAAACATACCTAAATGGCACAGAATCACATAAATCAGGAACTGAGAAGTCCATTTAGGGAGTCAAAAGTGATCACCTTCTATCTAATATGTATTTGAAAAAAACATTTTATATCAGCAGTCAGGTCTTACATACCAAACACTAATATTTAAGGTTCTTTTAAAAAAAAACAAAAACAAAAAACCGCAATGCTCTCTACATATTATCCCCAAAAGCTGTGCGAGAAAGTGATTTGTTTAGGGAAATGCAAATGCAGAACCCAATAATGAAAATTAAATAAAGGAGTGAGGAATACAGCAGGAGAGGTTATGGGTTTGCACCTTAGTTGTTTTTAAACAGAGATCTGTTTCCATTTATTTTTTTAAGGGATCATTTAAGTAATATGATTTTTTAACATGTAAGCATGAAGAAAATTGGTTAAAAAGGAGAGAAAATGAAAATGCGTATATTTGGGTTGCTCCTAATACATACTGTAGATTCTTTCTCTAGGATTACTTTTCCTGAGATTCATAGTATCCATTAAACATTGTTAAAGATATAATTTATTGTTTTCACAATGTTGTTGAAGAAATAAACAAATATATAGGAAACTTATTTCAAAATTAAAACATACTAGTGGTTTTATCAACTCACCTTAAAATTCAAATATTATTTATTGGACACTGATCATGTGATAGCCATGTTTATATTCCAAATCTTCATTGTTACCCCAAAGTAGAAGGTAGTTATTCCTTACGTAACCATTTTGTTGATGTGAAAACTGAGGCCAGCTTTCATGCCTAAAATCAAGTCAATAGAGAACAGTCTTGTATTTAACTCAGCAAGGGAAAATACATTCTGTGAATACACTGTCCAGGTTAATTGCCGGCATAGTCTATATTTGTATAATTGCCAACCCTTCCTTCATTTGCTTTTATGTACAGAACAATAGGATCACCCAGCAGGACGATTTTAGTGTGTCATCAAAAGAAAAGGTAAATCCACTTACCTTCAAAATCAATCATATTACCTTAGGGTAATATGGATCCAGTACCTAATGGAATACAAGAACCGTGTTGTGAATAGCAGGGTTTTTTGTTTTTTTTTTTTTAAGATTTTATGTATTTATTTGACAGAGAGAGACAGCGAGAGAGGGAACACAAGCAGGAGGAGTGGGAGAGGGAGAAGCAGGCTTCCCGTGGAGCAGGGAGCCTGAAGTGGGGCTCGATTCCTGGACCCTGGGATCATGACCTGAGCTGAAGGCAGGCACTTAACGACTGAGCCACCCAGGCGCCCCAGTAGTTTTTAAATTAAAATTTTCAATTTACTACATTTCTTTTAGAACTTTCCCTAATTCTATTTTTCAGGCTTTCAGTGTACATTAATTTGCATAGCTATATTAAAGTGAGCCTATGTGCTGGGAAACAAAATCAAATTCAAAAGTCTTAATTAAAGGCTTAGGGAACCTGAGTGAAATTTTAGATATTAGAAGTCTGACCTATGCTGGCCTATTATTTTTTGATTTATTTGATTTATAAGACTCAATTTTTACTTGAAAACCCCTAGGGAATGATTACAGATTAAGATATTTTTGAATCAGTGAAATAAAACCATTAAGAATAGCAATGATCTGAATTAATAATGCCCTTAGTGGACCACACAATAAGGACTAACATTCCTTTTATTGTGAAGTATATTGGAAAAACTTTACACTAGCATTTCAACAGCACCTTCCCATTACTTGTATATATTTATTTGAATCTGTCAGGTTTTCCTTCTAGAACAGTGATACCAAACCAGGAATAATTTTTGTCCCCTAGAGGACATTTGGCAACGTCTGGAGATATTTTTGTTTGTTTCCACTTAGGCGTGAGGGAGTTGCTATTTGCATCTAGTGAGTAGAGATCAGGAGTGTTGCTAAACATCCTACCATGCTCAGGACATCTCCCCACAACAAAACTAACCAGCCCAGGATATTAACTGTATTGAGATTGACCAGTTCTAAAATAGAGATTATTAATGCAAATCTAGTACAGGTTTAGTGTAGATGCTTTGGAAATCTTGCTCCAGAAAAAATAAATAAATAAAACAAAACAGCCAATCATATATTCTCAGGTGGTATGGACAGAGACAATGAACCATGGTAATGTTTTGCTGTCAGGGATGTAACTTCCAATAACACTTCCCTTGTCCAGCATTTATGGTAACTTTTCTGAGAACATGTCCATCTGAAACACAAACAGACGCTTCAGTAAGTTACCAAATCGTGCATTAGAATATCCCTCACTCAGTGACTTTTCAGTGCGGGCCACTGGGTATTTTCATTAATGCCCACAGTAGACAGTCTGTCTTCATGGAGCTCACAGTGTAGAAAAGGCAAATGGGCCTGAGTTAAATGATCACACAAATAAATATTTAATTGCAATCTTTAAAACATACAAATGAGAGAATCATGGTGTTATGAGCTCTTTTAACAGGAGAAAATGACAAGGTTCAAGAAAGTTCAGGAACTTTCTCAGAGTAAAAAATTGTTGAGTTTTGATCTGTAAGTATGAATTGACTTGGAAAAAAGAGAGGATTCCAAGTAGGAGAACAGCATGTGTGCAAGTTCAAAGTTGGAAAGGAGTGTATCTTTACTGAAAATTTAGCTTTTTTATTAATACTTTTTGTTTGGCTGTGTGCAATAATCTTTTTCTAGTCACTTTTTCTAGGTAATGGGAAAAATAAGCTATTTCTTAGCTTAAATTGCAATGTATAATCAGTTATGTTGACCCAATAGCTATCTCCCCCAAGATAAAATTTAAATCTTTTCTTTGATGGCATAGAGAAATGACATAGAATGTTCTAATCATCCCCAGAGGAACTGTGAACAAAGGAGCAGAATAGGGAATTTATTCAAGAAAAATAGTTCTCTCTGCCTAAATCTTTGTTGACTCTCATCCTATTCTGCTTCTGGGAGAGTCCTCTCTCATCTCTAATACTTTTCTTCTACTTTTCACTTCCATCCTTGGTCAAACAACACAGGGAATCAGAGAATGTCAGATTCAGGAAGGATTCCCATTTTTATACACATTAAGCAAACTGAGGCACAGAGAGATCCTCATTATTTGGTACATCTAGTCAAAATATATGCTGCCCTGAAGCATGTTGGTCCTGCTGAAGCGTAACTGTTTTTAGCACACTGAACCTTTTCAAAACACTATGAAGGTTTATATGACCTGATATTTTGTAGGAGTTCAGAAGCCATTTAAGAATATGGTTTAAGAACGAGTCAAGTAAAAGTTTCTCATATGTAATCTACTCAGTGAAATGAGGTAGACAGCAAGCACCATGTTCTGGTGAATTTTTGATTCTCCTGTAAGTTTTTCAGAGAATGCTGTCTTTGCTCAGTGAAGAAGTAAGACAAAGAAGGCCCAGAATCTCTATCCCACATCCCTAAGCTCAAGAAGGTGTAGCGTATCCTGATCATGTTGTCTAGGTGTGTATTTATGGGATACTTTGGGATATACCCCTCATTTACAGATTGCTGTAATACTTCTTGTGGAGAGCCTGGACTATATCCTCTATGTATGTACACACTAATCTTCCAAGATCACTGGAACCATGTTTCCTCTAACAGGGGACCCTCCCCTCCAATGGCCATGATGGATGTTCTGTTTGCTCTTCCAGATCCACTCTGCTTTGACCTTTAGGAATTATATCAAAAGGTTCTCTTGCCTGCTGACTTTGTGTTGCTTTGGGCCAGTGGAAAACTCCATCAGATAGAAAGACAGGAACAGAATGTGGCTGAATTATTTGTCTCCTCCATTCCCTCTCTGTTAATCCTCTGGGAGTTGCCAGTTCCTGAGTTTCTCCTCCATAGGTCTTAGCTCGTTTGGGGTATCTTTCCCCTAAAGTTCTAGGTGTCTCATGGTACCCCACCCCACCCCTTCCACCTAAAAGTACATAAGTTGATGGTGACCTACAGCTCTTGCAACACCTAGGAGTCACCTTACTATCACCTTACTTTCTCTTACTCTGCCACAGGCTTTTAAAGAGCACCTTAATTAAACACTCTCTGTCACCTCTTGTGAATGTGCCATCTGCTTTCTGCCAGGACACTGACCTAGACAGTTTAATGCAACTGGGCTGAAACATCTCTTGATAGCACAATGGAACCATAAAGATAAAGTCAATGTGCCATTTAATATGCATTTCAGACATTTTCCATTTACACACAATCATTCTACCTAGCTTTTCCTTAAAATGTCATTTTAATAATGTGATGCATGCATTGTTTCTTGACATTTATTTGCTTATTTTTCAGTCGGTTACCAGAACAGGTGCACCATAATGAATGTATTTGCTAAATAAATATTGATACCCCTTCCCCACATGATTCTATACTATGAAAGATGCCAGAAAAATGTGAGCTTTGCCTTCCAAGGCTTTCAACTTAAATAAAAGAGATATAGATATTGATGAATATGAAGTGATAGAAGAGGTTGATTATTAATATTTTATATATTTGGGTCTCAGCTCCACATCTCACCATGGGTGAGAAGTTGGGTAAATTGCATGACTTCTCTTTGTTTCAATTTTCTTGTCCATAAAATGGGATTGATTATGTCTAAATCACTGAGTTTTGAGATTAGCTGAGCTCGTATGTGAAAAGTGATCTGGACAGCAGTTAATGCTTACTGTCATTGTTATTGTTACTAGTGCTTCGTTGCACATAATTATTTGTTGTTTATAAAGAAATCTGTATCATTTTATCTTCGTAATGTCTTAGTCTGCTCAGGGTGTTATAACAAAATACCACAGACTGGGTCGCTTAAATAATAAACATATTTTTCACAATTCTGGGGGCTGGAAAATCTAAGATCAAGGTGCCAGCAGATTCAGTGTTTGGTGAGAACCTGTTTCCTGGCTTGCAGATAGCTGCCTTCTTATCTCCTCACATGAGGGAGAGAGCAGGCTCTAGTCTCTTCCTCTTCTTATAAGGGCTCCACCCTCATGACCTCATCTAGACCCAATTACTTCCCAAAGGGCACACCTTCAGATACCATCACATTGGGGGCTAGGGTTTCAACATATGAGATTTGGAAAATATAAACATTCAGTCCATAACACTTAGCAATTCTAAGTGGTAGCTACTGTCAACATTGTGCCCATTTTGGGGATGAGAAAATGTTAATATGAGAGAAAACAAATGATATACTCAGGTTCACATCATGACAAGGCAAGATTGCTGACTTTTTTTTGGCAGTTTTTATTCTATGATAGATTACATTCCTCAAAAAAAGTCACAAAATACATTATTATAAATGTAAATTGTCAGAAAGTCATTCATTAATAGGATTAAAGTCTCTGAATATCTGAAGTCAGAAATATATATATATTGACTTGGCTCCATTAAATCAACTTGGGGCAACAAGTTCATAGAAAACCCTTGCTATGCCCAATAAAATCATGTCTAAAAAGGTGAATGTACATCAAGAAAGATATGGTTCATTTGAAACATATTAAATTCATGTCAGAGGGATTCTATTTGTTATATACTGTAAGTGTTCTTTTTGTTTTCTATAACCTAAAGAGGCTCTTCACGGCTCAGAAATGGGAACTGCATTTTAGAAAGTGTTTCATTTTCACAAACGCTAATTTAGGGGGAAAAGTTGTGAAGCCATTTGGGAATAAAATAACTTTGAATAAGAAAGTTTAATCCTAACTACTCAGAAGTTCTCCTGACATGATGCATTAGGATAATAAATGTCATCCAAGGGATAGATGCTGCTTATTTAATCAGTTAAAAAGCTTTTGAGTTGCGAATCATTTTCTTATTTTAGTCCCTCAATTACTCATGTGTTCAGGAAACACATATTGTGCCACTGTTCTGTGGGAGATGCAGGCTGCTACAGGTTCTCAGAGAGGGATGTTGTTTTCCCTCAGCCAGAGAAAGTTCAGGAAGACATGGATCAACCCATAGAACTATGTCAACAAAAGAAACCAACATATTTTAATAATTTTTTTTAAAAAGTTTCATTTGGATCAATATGAGAAATCTGAAATAGATAAAAGAAATGAGTTCAAATCATTAAATCTTTTGTCTCACATTCCAGTTCCATATTCATAATAATAAAAATCTACGCTATGAGGTTATTATGCTAACATAATATGCATTAATTTAATACAAAGTTTTCCTCATTATCAATTAGTTTCTTTTTTTAAATATTTATTTATTTGAGAGAGAGAGAGAGAGAGCACGAGAAGGGGAAAGTCAGAGGGAGAAGCAGATTCCCCGCTGAGCAGGGAGCCAGATGTGGGGCTTAATCGCGGGACTCCTGGATCATGACCTGAGCCAAAAACAGACGCTTAACCAACTGAGCCACCCAGGTGCCCCTCAATTAGCTTCTAATCTCAATAACTTCTTGTGACTGTAAGCACCTTAGCAATATCTTGCATCGTATTGGTGAGAACCTCTTTTTTTTTTTTTTAAAGATTTATTTATTTGAAAGAGAATGAGCATGTGCATGAACAGGGCAGGGTGGGGGGGAAGCAGAGGGAGAGGGAGAGAGAGAATACCAATCAGACTCCTCACTGAGTGTGGAGCTCCAGGCGGGGCTCAATCCCAGGACCCTGAGATCATGACCTGAGCCAAAGCCAAAACCAAGAGTCAGATGCTTAATCAACTGAGCCACCCAGTCGTCCCCGAGAACTTCTTTAAAATCATATCAGCAAATTCAGTATTCTGGACTTATGTCTTCCTCTTTTTATCCTTAATGTTCTCTTCCTGATCATTATTTTAGTTGGGTTGTATACTATCCAGATTTACTCTTAAAATATTAAAAAGACTGGAATATTTTTAATATTTTTACATGTAGATTTTAAGCATCTTCTGGTGACTTTTAGTTGCCTTCAGCCAAGTTCTTATCATTTGTTGGGTTTTGTTTTTGTTTTCTCCGATCTCATCATCTCTGTCCTTTCTGCTGTTACTTCCTTGTTTTATTGTCTGGTAATCAAATACTCACCCTCTCAATATTCCACCACTGGCAGTACTTTGAATAGATGAAATCTGAATATTTATGCATAGTAAACCTCCTATAGCAGGTAAGGAATGATTTTGTATATAACCTTATGAAGTTTTATTATATATTTACATTTACTTGAAAGAATTCTGGACTATATTTCAAACCCAGTACACAGTAAAAATTTAATTGTCTAATGCAATGAAAATATGGCAGGACCAGAGTAGCTTTATATTCTCAATCAATGAAGAGTTGATTCCTGCTGCTTTCTACATTTTCTTATGCTTTGAGGGCTTTTCATTGGTCTATTCAGCTTACAGTGTCCAGACACTGAGCCAGGCCCTGGGGTTACCCTGGTACAAAAGTAGACGTGATTCCTGACTCCAAGGAAGGTGGTGGATAATGCCACATAGGAGCAAACAAAAAGCAAAAATACAAAGAGTTAAATGTTATGAAAGAAGCAAATAAATTCATAGAAACTGAACAAGTAAGTTATTGAAGGGGAGATATTGATATAGATATTGCATGGCCAAGGAGTACACATTAAGCTGGCACCTTATGGGAGACAATGAGTCAGATGTGAAGGGCAAAGGAAAGAACCCTCTGGAAAGGGCCAGACCCCAAGGCAAAGAAATGCTCTTGGCTTGTTTGAACACCTGAAGGAAGGCCAGTGTGACAGGAGAGAAGCCTGAGGTCAGCAAGGACCAGCTCATGCAAAGCGGACCACTCTGACAGGTTTGTGTGCCTCTAGAGGTCCATGAAGACTTCCCAAGGTACATCACTAGATCTAAAAGAATCTCTTTCAGGGCGCCTGGGTGGCTCAGTTGGTTAAGCGACTGCCTTCGGCTCAGGTCATGATCCTGGAGTCCCGGGATCAAGTCCCGCATCGGGCTCCCTGCTCGGCAGGGAGTCTGCTTCTCCCTCTGACCTTCCCCCCTCTCATGTGCTCTCTCTCTCTCACTCTCTCAAATAAATGAATAAATAAAACCTTTAAAAAAAAAAAAAAGAAAAAAAAAAGAAAAGAATCTCTTTCAGATTCTCCACTTCTATTCTTCACTCTTCCCTAAAATGGATCCCAATGAGAATGCACCTGAGCTATGCAGGTTTTCCTTTCCCACCTCTCCTGTACTTGTCCTTTTCCCACTTAGTCAAAGAAAGCACATCTGCCACCCATCTTGACTTTTGGTGCAGTGTCCCAGGGCAGAAGTCAATGCAGTGCTCCTGAGAAAGAATCCTAAAAGAGCAAAACAACCAAGACCTAAGGCAGTTTTGCTTTCTTTTATCCAGTGAAATATTCATGACAAGGTCCCCTCATCACCCCCCTCATCCATCTGTCTTCTTCTGTCTATCCATCCATCTAGTCATTATTCCATCTTTATCTGATTTAGAGCTAGAATTCAGATGTCATCTCTTAGCTGGGGAGACCATATTGTGTCTGTGTTTTAAATAATTGTACCCTTTTTAAAATAAATTCTTTTTGGCTGATTGGTTTGACATGTAGGACAAGTATTAAAATATAGTGGTATCAAAAATGTATTCCCAAAAGTGAAAAAAAAAATGTCTTCAGTTCCAATGATTTGATGAAAATAGATAAAGCACAGATACAATAATAATAAGCCAGAAATTTCATGTTTTGAGACCATTTTAACTGACATTCAAATTTCTAAATACTGACTTAAAACATGTGGGGATAGGACCTAGTTTTTCTACATTATTTTAGGGAAAAATCAGGAAAAAATCCTGGAAGACCATTGTCCTCAGAGCAAGGAGATGGGGTTTTATACTCAGTTCAACAGAAAGCAGTTGAAGAGTTTTAGAGAAGAGAATGCTACAATATAAATGCTTTGCACACAGTAGGATTACAGCAGATCGCTGTGGTATTAGATTGTGTTCTCCCCCGCTCTTTCTTCTGAAACCTGAGCAAAAATAAAAGCACAGCATAAATCACCATTATTTTAAAAACGTCAGTGGTGCAAAAATCAGCATCTCATTCTCCTGAACACCATCATAAAATAGCAGCAGAAAACGTAAATACCAATGTGCAAACTTGACCAGTGCGTTAGACATGATTAATCATTCATTTTTCTCAATTTCAGCCACAGACCCTAACACCTCACTGAATTGGGATGGAAACATGTTTTAATGTTGGTCTGCTTTTGGGTGTGCTGGCTTCTGAGAAAAATGAATAGCAAAAGCACCCAGCAGAACACACTTGGCTATCCTACATTAAAATCCGATCTTCATATTTGAAGCATTTAAGTATTTAGGTGTGCACACAAAAACATGCCAAATGATATAATGAAAACAAAACGTCTAAAATCTTAATCAGGTTGAATATAATGAGAAAAATGTCAAATGTGTGTGGTTGGGGGAAAACAAACATTACTTTTTCTGGGAAGAACTGTGATTGTCATGTATAATCCCAGCTTAAAAAATGTAGAATTTATACATATATACACACATATATGTTTTGTGTTATTAGTAAACCATTTTCTGTGAATATATAAGTGCTACCCTCCTTTTATTATGCCACAGGCTGCAATTATGTCTATTTATTTTACAAGGCTGCAAACCAGGAACACCGGGTTTACATATATTAAACTCAGTGATATTTAAGGCTTGAAATCTTCATTGACTTTGGCTTTCTTATTGTAAAGTGCAAACACGGCTCTTACAAGTGATTTAGTCCCAATAAGATGAACTACTATCAAGAAAACTGTTCATCCTTTTGTCTCCACACAGTTGCTATTGCTATTTTACTGCTTTTATTAAGTATTAAGTAGTTCCTTTCCTTACAGATTCTTTCTGCTCTTCCTTCCCTCCTTCCCTCTCTCAGTGTTTGTGGATAGACATTTAGGGGGTGTTAGCTTCTATTTTTTGAATAAACATAAGGATATTAATAGACTTCTCACATGAGTTACCTGTTGCACTAAATTAGGTATTAAGTTTATATAGACATATATGTTTTTTGTTTTTTTTTTTACAGAAACATGCTTCTCTCAGGTTCTCACTTGGAGTTGTTAATGGCAAAAATAATAAGCTAGCACTTACTTAGTATTCTGTGCCCAGGACTGTACTAGACTGCTTGTGTGTTTGCTTGAGAAAGCTAACATTGACTTGATTTGTAGTCCACCTGGGCCTTTTACAGAGGTGACAGTCATGTTTCACTTCAACAAAATTATTTTTCAGTCAGTTTTGGAGTATGAAAGTGTGGATTTAGAGTATGAAAGTACCATCATGGTACTCATGAGGATGTTCATGGTACTCATGAACTTTTTTTTTATCATGAACTTTTAACTAGTGTTTTCTTTCTCTGAGAAAAGAGCAAAAAATTTGCAAATGACATATCAGATAAAGAACTAGTATCCAAAATCTATAAAGAACTTATAATCCAATCAAGAAATGGGCAGAAGACATGAACAGACATTTTTCCAAAGAAGACATCCAAATGACCAACAGACATATGAAAAAGTGTTCAACATCACTCGGCATCAGGGAAATACAAATCAAAACCACAATGAGATACTACCTCACACCAATCAGAATGGCTAAAATTAACAAGTCAGGAAACAACAGATGTTGGCAAGGATGCAGAGAAAGGGGAACCCTCCTACACTGTTGGTGGGAATGCAAGCTGGTGCTGCCACTCTGGAAAACAGTAGGAGGTTCCTCAAAAAGTTGAAAATAGAGCTACTGTATGACCCAGCAATTGCACTACTGGGTATTTACCCCAAAGATACAAATGTAGTGATCCGAAGGGGCACGTGCATCCCAATGTTTATAGCAACAATGTCCACAATAGCCAAACTATGGAAAGAGACTGGATGTCCATTGACAGATGAATGGATAAAGAAGATGTGGTATATATATACGATGGAATATTAAGCAGCCATAAAAAAAGAAATCTTGCCATTTGCAGTGATGTGGAACTAGAGGATATTATGCTAAGCAAAATAAGTCAATCAGAGAAAGACAATTATCATATGATCTCACTGATATATGGAATTTGAGGAACAAGGCAGAAGATCATAGGGGAAGAGAGGAAAAAATGAAACGATGAAACAAGAGAGGGAGACAAACCATAAAAGACTCTTAATCTCAGGAAACAAACTGAGGGTTGCTGGAGTGGTGGGGGGTGGGAGGGATGGGGTGGCTGGGTGATGGACATTGGGGAGGGTATGTGCTATGGTGAGCGCTGTGAATTGTGTAAGACTGATGAATCACAGACCTGTACCCCTGAAACAAATAATACATTATATGTTAATAAAAAAAAAGAGTAAAAAATGCTAGAAAGTTGAAAGACAATTTGGGGGATCCACAGAAAAAGAGAGACAGGCTAAGCCTCCATTTTGTGCCAGGCTCCTGGGCTGCACACTTCAGATACATCCCATCACTTAGTTGTCACAGATGCTCTAGAGACAGTGATATTGTGGTTCAGAAAGGTTAAGTATCCTGCTTCTAAGAGACAGACCATGAGTTAAACTACACAGGTCTAGCTCCCTTGCCTACGGTGGTGGCATTTGATTTTATTGCTTTTGTTCACTTTACATGATGCTGGCAGTCAACACTATCCTAGGATAGCAGTACTGAGACATGGACTAGCCATCCTGATCTCCAGAGAATCAGCTAACATTCTGTAGGAAGAGTTAACGTTAATAACTAGACGAGCTGGATGTACATAGCAATGTACTGTCGCGCAGTGCTTATGACACAGTGAGCATTCAATAATTGTTGAATGACTGGATGAATGAAGACATGATTTCGTTATATCAAGTTTCAATTTGGTCACTAAAGAGTTTGTGCATAAACATTTACAATGACTGTGAGTCTTAGTCACAAGCAAATAACTTATGCTCCAGTATTTAAATAGACACTGTTCCCTGTGCACTGGAGAAAAACAGACTCTTCCTTAATAGCTGCACATTATTATCCTAGCTTTCCAGCAGAAAGGAAGGTGTGTGTGTGTGTGCCATTAATTACCCTGACCCAAATTCTCACCTGACAATGTACCAAAGAAATTTCTCTTCATATATCTTGCTTTGCAAGCTTTCCCAGAAGTACCAGCAGATATCCCCCTGTGTCTTGTTGGTCAGCACTGGTCCTATAGCACTCCCTAGAATAATTCTTCTCGTGTGGGGATGGAGCTACCATGATTGGCTTAAACAGGGGTTCTCCAACTGGGAACGATTTTGCACATGCCTTCCCAGGACATTTGGCAATGTGTGGAGACATTTTTGGATGTCATACAACTGGGGGATGGGTGCTATAGGTATCTGGTGAGCAGAGGCCAGGGACACTGCTAAATGGCCTGTGATACACAGGAAACCCCACACACTAAGGAATTATCGCATCTAAAATGTCAATAACCAAGGTTGAGAAATCCTAGCTTAAATCAAGCAATATTCATCCTTTGAGGCTGAACACACTGTGTCAGAACAAAATTTGAGTTCTTTTAGCAAAAGAGAAAGTAGAAATGCCAATTAGGGGTACAATCAGTAGTGTCTCTCAGTACTTATGAATACTGAGTATATATATTTCATTTGAACAACAGCTATCACCTGTAAGTTCTGTGTATATGTAACTTAAAAAAGAAAACAGAAATAAATAATAAATTAATGAGAAAAAGAATAATTTTTTTCTGATAATTCAGACTACCAAAAGATTTAACTGTGTCAATGATGCCTTAGTTGGAAGGCAGGGCAGTTATGCCTATAAATGCCCCCCCAAAATCATTTCAAGATTTCATTCATTTAAATCTACTATTTTCTTATGACAGTTTGAATTCTATGTATTTCACTTTTCTTAAGTTGTCATAAGGACACTTACATCTCCTTCCAAGTCTTTCAAAAAATAGTCTTGTATCATGCTTAAGCACGAAGAATGTACTTTAAGTATTATTAAGGGTTATTAAACATGGCAGGGCTAGCTCTGGTAAAACCATGAAATAGTGGACACTTTGCCAAAACTCTTCCTTCTTTTAACTGCCATATATATTATATATATGAATTCCTTTCATCAGTGTTTTATAGTTTTCAGAGTGTAGGTCTTTCATCTCTATGGTTAGGTTCATTCCTAGGTAAATTATTATTAAATTAATATATTATAAATATATACTAAAGTTAAAATTGCATATATGTAATTTTAAAAACTAAAACATGTTATGCTTTTAATATATGGCAAGTGTTTTAGATTTTCACAAGAGCGCGGCAAGATAGATTTTCATTACTTCCATTCATAGATGCACTCATAGAAACAGAGTAAAAGCAATTTCCATGGTCACATCCCAAGTTGGTGGCAGAGCAAGGGCTTAACCCAGTTCTTTTCTCAAGTCAGTGCTCTTGCCAAACTGCCCGTGACACACAGGTGCTTTGGACTGGAATTCAAAGTGGAAAGAACAGGAAAAATCACTTTCATAACATCATCTCCATATATGCTGGCTGGCTTGCTGGCATAAAAATATTTTATTAAACACATATGTCTACAATTATAGACAATAAAGATGTTTTTTTCTTGATACTTAAGCCACGGGCTACATGGAATCATATTAAGTATCCTAAACAAATATCTTTTAAATTCTCCTCCTGAATACTTACTTTTTTTAGGTGACTTGATAGAGTTTCACTAGCATAGACTACTGGCTAATACTTTATTTGGCTAAAATAAAACTTTGGGAGAGGGCTTCCTTACACATCTTTCTGAAGGACAGTATGTCATCAACGTGTCTCCTTTTGTCTAATGGCTTTGCAGACAGATACCGACTACAGCACAACTTTACCCTCATAGTCCACAACGTAAAAATGTGTTGCAAATATTAAAACACTGGATAAATCATTTCTATCACTCTCTCCATATCTTGGGCTTTAGAATAAATACTACCTAACTTATAGGAAAACATGGCATGCATAGTGCTATGTAGCCCATATACCTTTTATTCAGATTCACCAATAGTTAACATTATGCCACATTCAGTTTATTGTTTATTCTCCCTGTGTGTGTATCATAGCTGAGGACATCATGCCTCTTTAATCCCAAACACTATGGTGTTATTTATTAAAGAGCAAGGATATTCACTTAAATAATCATAATACATTTAAAAAATCAGATAATTTAACATTGATATAATGTTATCAAATCTGCAGACCTTATTTGAATTTCCCTAATTATCCCAATAATACTGTTTAGAGTGGTATTTCTCTAGTCCATGATCTCAATGAGGACCTTCACTGCAGAGGGCCACCATATTTCTTAGTCTTCCTAAATCTAAAACTGTGCCTCAGCCTTTTCGATCATTCATCCCAGTTATAGGCTTAAAGACTATATATCAGCTGTTTTGCAGAATAGTCTTCTATGTAGATATAATAAACGCTTTGAGTCCATATTTACTAACCAATAGTGGTTAATGCAATAGATTCCAAAATCCTATTGCCTCGTTTGAATCTTGACTTTACCACTTCGTAGCTTTGTCAATTTGAACAAGTTACTCAATCTCTCTATGCTTTAGGTTTTCCTTATACAGAAAATAGCAGTAATAATCATAGTAACTACCACGTAGGATTACTGGAAAGATTTAATAAATGAAGATATGCCAAGCACTTAAAACGATATTTAACACTCAGAAAGTCCTATGTGCGTTTATTGTTGTTGGTGGTGTTATTGATGCCTAGTGTCACTTGAGATAGAGCTAATTGATAGTTGAAATAATGCAAAAGCCATCCATATTTGGGATATGAGGTGTCTGGGTTCTGCCAATACAGACTTCTGATAATGCCTACTTCCAACCAATGAAATCACTCATAAAAAGAAAATTAGTTGGCTTCTTTATTTATGATTTCTCAGTAGGCAAGAGAAAAACAGTATTTTCTAGCCACACATCGTTGGGATAAATAGAGCTAATAGAGCTTACATAAAATTACTACACCCAGATGAAAAGCTTCATATGAAAGTGGGGATAATATATAATACAACATGTCTTGTAATGACTAGTTGCAAAGGGCCTGCTATGTTCCCGGATTTACACATAGAAAAAAATCTAATTCTCACTGAACTGAATATTTTGCAATATCAAATCTTTGTTTCCTCTAGCTATTTAGACATAAACTTTCTATAATCCCAATTCAATTTTCTGTATCATGCAGTATCACAAGGTCAAGGGGAAATCTATAAGGAAAGAATATCAGCCAGCATTCTCTCTCAGTTTAGAGAAATTTGCACATTGGTCATTTCTGCCCACTTCAGACCTCCCCAGATGACCGAAGTCAATTGAAGATTATTTTCACTTTGGGGAGAGTGACTTCCTTGGATGTAAGTGGGAACAAATGTAGATATTAAGGATGCCCATACATTTAGGCAAACCTAAAGGGAAAAAAGCAAGTTTGTTACATGTCATCAAAGTTTATCATAATTCTCAATAATCCTTCTCTAAATCATTTTAAGCACTGAGTTTGAGAAGTCATCTTATATTGAAAAGGTCTGTTCAAGGCCAGCATGTTTCTTTGGGGTGTTTTTGGACAGGTGTTCAGCCTGCTACTTTCTAGTATTATTTCCTCCAGTGCCTACAAATTAAATGTCTTTTTTAAATGATTCATCACTGAATCTTTTGGGGGATAACAGCTATGCAATTAGGTCTGTGGTTCCCAATTATTTCAATAAAGATGTTGAAAAGATGGCTCCATATTGCTATTTCTCAACACTTTGGGGTCTCCCCACTTTTCTACAGATCCCTTAACAGAATAATAAACACCCATGTGATTTTTCAGGAAGCACTTTCTTGAGCACCTTGCCAATTGTTCAAGATTTTAGGCTTAAAGAGTTTGACTCCATCTAATTTAACAAAGTAACCATTAGTTTATTTTTTCTTATTATTGCTTAGCTTAAATTTCAACTAATTAGATGAAACCTGTTTTAGTTTGAATGTTTTAGTTTGAATGTGTTAGAATGTATTGACTTTGGTCACTACATAAACATGCCAGTGTCACGAGTATGGTTTTATCTTATTTGCAATCATGTTTAGTAACATAATCATACATTAATGATGATAGAGATCTCTGAGAAAATTTGCTCATGTTTCTGTTGCAATAACCATTATAAAATCTCATGAAAAAAATTGATAATTTGACTTAATATTTTACGGAGTAATAAAAATGAGAAGAACCAGCCAATAAAATTATTTCTTTTCATCTTGAAAGTATTTAAATATCTTTAGAACACTTAAAGATCACTACTAAATATTATATTTGCCATCTTAAGAAAGTTTGTTTCAAATATCTGTGGCTTAGTGGACTAGAAAAGAAACAATTTCTTTTTAAGTTGGATTTTCTATCAAAAAAGCATTTGTTTGAAAATGGGTACAGAATGTGAAACAAACTCAGATGAGGGTTTTTTTTCAATGAAATTTAACTTTATAAAAAAATTTAAGTGTTTTAAAAATATTCTTATAGTTTCTGTCCTCCAAATTAAAAGTTTATGTAATTTGTGCATCTAGAAAGAAAATCCACCCACCAAACCATTTTGTAGAGGCAAATCTTGAGAAGCTTTTAGCACTTCATTGAATAATTTATGAGCAGAGAACACATCTGCATTAGTCAAATGAAATAAAGTGTCACTGCTAACAAAGAAATCTTATTCACTGCTGAAGTTTCTATATTAACGTTTGCTTATACCATCAAATAAATGAGTAAATAATATCAGTTACTTGTTTATTTGTAACACTCTAGAAAAGTATCATTTAATTTTCTATTATAATAAATCACATTGAATGGACATCATAAAATAAAGATGCGCCCTTTGCAACTTTGTTCAATTAGTGAGGCACCATGTGATTTAAAAAAACACATTTTGGAGACTTAAAAAATATACTTTGGTTTCTAGTTTGCCTCGTGTGGAAAGAGTAGGTAGAAAGTTCCTGAAGCTTCCCTCTGCTGTTCAGCTTCCTTACCACAATATTGCAGATTTGGCCAGCCCTGAGAACACCAGCAGGAAATTGGGACGAGACAGATTCGGCCAATATGACACTAGAGGAGATGGAAACTGGTGATTCAGGAGGAGGAAGTAGGAAAGAAATAGGTCACAATAGAAACTAGTTACCACATCCACCCACCAACCTCGCCTTCTGCAACCTCACTTTGTGTCCTGGAGTCCAGAATCTCTCATGGTTTGTGTCCCTCTCTGATTTCTTCCCATTCAGTTTTCCCTCCCTTTCCCTATGATCCTCTGCACTATTTCTTATATTCCACTTATGAGCGAAACCGTATGATAATTGTCTTTCTCTGATTGACTTATTTTCTCAGCATAATCCCCTCCAGTTCCAGCCATGTTGATGTAAATGGTAGGTATTCATCCCTTCTGATAGCTGAGTAATATTCCATTGTATATATGAACCACATTTTCTTTATCCATCCATCTGTTGAAAGACATCTTGGCTTCTTCCACAGGTTGGCTCTTGTGGACATTACTGCTATGAACATTGGGGTGCAGGTGCCCCTTCTTTTCACTAAATCTGTATCTTTGGGGTAAATACCCAATAGTGCAATTGCTGGGTCATGAACCCTGTGTTTTTTAATTCAAGAGCAGGTTATGGACAGAGTGGAAGTCTTTGGCATGCCAAAGCACCTGTGGGGATGATCTTCTCCTTCAGCTCCCTGTCTTTTACGGTTTTAATTCTCATTTTCATCCATATAGATTTTGATTATTTCTCTTAATACATAATAAGTTTTAAAAATTTAAAAATTTGTAACCGTTTAATTGATTTAGAATGTATGAGGTGAATTTAAATTGTCTTCAATTGTTTTTCTTTGAAATATAATTTATATATTATATTATATATTATATCTATATAATGTAATATATATTTATATATGCAATATAATTATATATAAAAGTAAGAACTATAAAATACATTGAAAGAGCCTGCCTTGGATTATGATTTATGGCATATATCTGCTATCTCCTTTAACATGATAAGCATCCAATTACCGAGTAATGAGTTGAATACTGTTGTAAAGTCTAGAACATAGATTCTATGATAAAAATCTAGAAATTTTACTTGTTATTTTTTTCAGGGTGGCACACACCTCAGTTTTCAAGATGTATGTAGTTAACAAAAAAAGATAAGAAACAGATACGAACAATGAAATTTTTATGGAACTCTGAAATTTATTTTTGACTCCTATTCCTCCACTCAGATGAATTATTTGAATTCTTTTTATATGTAAAAATAGTCAAAATAGTCAATAAAATGCATTTTATTGATGCATTTTATTGATGCAAAATTATAGCAGGTAGATTGCTGGAGTATTCATGCTGTGTGCTTTGCAGGAAATCCAAGATACTATTTATTTGTCTTACTTTGTTGTTTTTTGTTTTTGTTTTCATTTTCATCCTTGATTCTTCTGTAAAAGAGAAATAAAGGATTTTCAGATCTATACTAAGTTTCTTTTTATGAGTACACCAAATCTTATTCTTTGTTCAATTTTAACTGCAGTAAACACCATATAATGCTGAATATCTCACAATTGCTTCATGTGATTAGCAGTCCTACAGGATTTTTCCTCAGAAATAACAGCGACTCAGGGGCGCTTGGGTGGCTCAGTCGGTTAAGTGGTTTTGATTTCTGTTCAGGTCATGATCTCAGGGTTGTGAGATTGAACCGGTGTCTGCTTAAGATTCTCTCTCTCCCTCTTCCTCTGTCCACCCCTCTCCCCTTAAAAAAAAAAAGAAGAAGAAAAAGAAAAGAAAAACAAATAACAGCTACTCAAATGGAGTACGTGGGAGAAAGGAGACGGTATATCTTCTGGTATGTCCAGAACATAAGCTTATCAAGCATGACATTCAATGATAAATTAATTTGTAAAGTGTAATTTCCTCTAAATATTATGTTAACCCTTCTGTCTTTAAATTTTAATCATTTTGGCTTTTTATTTTCCCTCTTAACTCATCTCTGTTTTCATCTTTTCCCATTATCTATAACCATTTTTAAACCACTTAAGCCTATAGCTTGGAGTCTATGTAAAACTTAAAACCAAAATGAAATAAAGGTAAACAAGGAATTGAATATCATTTAGTCAATAGAGAAAATGACAAGTGTCAACCTACCTAAAAAAAAGAATTAAATAGTGCCTATAATGAAAAACAACTTACAAAAAATTTTGAAATAAAAAATTTTTATTACTAAGTTATATTTTTCCTGAAACGTTGTTACATACATTGTACCTTAAAAATAATTTGTGAAGTTGCTTTCTAACATTTAATTGGATTTGTACATGTACTCAATATAAAATATATAGCTTCCTTGGCTATTGCTCATAGCCACTTGAGGATTATATTTCATTAGAACAAAGCCTGATGTTGTAGTGCTCAGCAATAAATTGTAGCTTGCAAAAACCTAAAATATATAGGATGAGCAAAAATTATTTTCCCTTTCTTACATCTTTCTAAGGATATTCCATAAGGTGGATGAAAAATAATGTACTTTGTATCTAGTATATTTTTCAGTTGATAGTCCTCTAAATTGCTTTGTTTCTTAGAGAATCTGATTTTTTTAAATCCCCAAAGAATGCATACACATCACCACATAAGATATTTTTCTTAAAAATTAGTTTTGAAAAGCCCTTTGCTTAAGCCATCTTGCCATCTGTCCATTTTATAGACCTTCAGGGGCCCCGTTCTTCTCATCCTTAGTGAGTCTGGGACAAGATGGTGTAATTTAACTTAACCTGCTCTTTAATCCACGGGTGGAAACTCTGGTATGTGGTAATGGAAGATTTCAGGTTTGAGCTCCCAGATATTTTGGCCCCATCAAGTAAGGAAAGATCTGAAAGTCAGTCCCACTCAGTAAGCAATAACCAAGTTCTAAATGGCCTGGGCCATTGGCATTGATCCAGGTTTTAAAACGAGTTGGTTTACGGGCGCCTGGGTGGCTCAGTTGGTTAAGCGACTGCCTTCGGCTCAGGTCATGATCCTGGAGTCCCTGGATCGAGTCCCGCATCAGGCTCCCTGCTCGGCAGGGAGTCTGCTTCTCCCTCTGACCCTCCCCCCTCTCATGTGCTCTCTCTCATTCTCTCTCTCTCAAATAAATAAATAAAATCTTTAAAAAAAATAAAAAATAAAAAAATAAAACGAGTTGGTTTAAAACATGGCACTCTGACCCTCTGATTCTGAATTTCCAATAGGTCTCACACCGCTGAGGATCGTAAGGGCTGGGATGCTGGAGAGGGCCTCCAGCAGCCTGATAATTGCTGCTGCATTTGGTCCAGTGTGACCCCTGGGAACTCCAGAGTCACCGCCTGTCAGTTACCCCGGGTATGGCCAAGGGAGTGTTGCCAGCAGAAGTGTCTTGAGGAGCAGAGTCCTAACACAGAGGACCCAAGTGAGAAGTGTTAGTCTGTTAGAACAGAACTCTGGGCATCACAGTGTCCTGGCTCAGGTCAACTTTTCCTGGTTCTGGGCACTCAAGCCCTGCCATGCGCTTCGTGCTTGGAGGTTCAGAAAGGCCTTCACAGGTCCCTGTGCAGGAAGTGTATGTCTCCATCAGTGCATCTAATTAATGAGAGGAAAATAGCACGTGTGAAATAATGCCAAACCCATGTAAGTGGATTGTAGTAGTTCTGGGAAGTGCAGATCGGTGAGGGCTGCACAATCAAGGAACATGGGGACCAATCGATCAATTCATTCCATAAACACTGAGCTACTTCATACTCTGTGCTGGATTGTGGTTAAACTAGGAACAGAAAAGTGAGCAAAGATTCCCGGTACCTGCTCTTCCCGGTTTTGCAAATAGTATTCATTCACCTACTGTGTGTTCATGGTTCCACTTTCAGTTAAAAAAAAAAAAAAGACAACCTTAGGTTTTTACATGAGTCCTATTTCTTTTTTAATAAAAGTAGTGTCCACAATGCTGTGAGCTGTCTTAGGTAGGGAATGTGTCCTATTAATCTTTGTGTCCCCAGCACCCAGCAAAATGCCTAATACGCAGTAAGTAGTGAAAGAATATTTGCTAAGTAAATGAATCCATGTATTCTTGTAGAGAGCACAGGATATGCATTTAATTAGGCATGTGATTTGGACATGAGGGGAGACAGTTCTTCCTTAACATGCATTGCCAATAGTTCTCCAGCCTCAATCCAACTGAGCAAGTCTGTCTTAGCATTTCCTTCTACTCCAGACTGGGGCAGCTCTGGTATAGGAGCAAGTAATATATGCCCCCCAGAAGTCCTTAAATAGCCCCCGAATCAGGCCTGAATATGACACATCTGTAATCAGCCCTTTGAGGTTGTCCCAAATTTGTACTGAGGTATTAAAAACTGGAGTAGGCTTAACTACTCAGCTGATCGTCTATAAACACACTGACTAAATATAAACAAAAACCCAAAACAAACAAACAGTGTGCCTCTATACCCAAATTGATACTATGCTTCCTCAGATGACTTCTGCATGCTACTTACTATCAGGATGGCAGGGCAAGAATGAAAACATGCGTGGAAAACTTTGAGGATGGGATTAAAAAAAATAAATTAGGCCAGTCAGACAAACCTGCCTTAAGCATAGAAAGCTGCTGTAATAGCCAGGCTTAGAAAGGACTTTTGTGCAGAAAATGTATCAGGAAATCCTAGGTATTCCAGAACTATATACTAAATTGAAGCTAAACTTGAGTAGGTTAAAAAAAAAAAAATGAGAAGTACGCAAAGCCATGATTTACCCGACCGAGTTAATCATAAATTTAGGTATTGTTAATACTTAGTCCTTCAGAATCATTTCAGGACATTTTGAGAAATATTCCATGTATTCAGCTGATTTGCAAAATTTAATTACTTCAATTTGGTAAATCCTTTTTTTAAATTTTATTTTATTATGTTATGTTAATCACCATACATTACATCATTAGTTTTTGATGTAGTGCTCCATGATTCGTTGTTTGCGTATAACACCCAGTGCTCCATTCAATACATGCGCTCTTTAATACCCATCACCAGGCTAACCCATCTCCCCACTCCCCTCCCCTCTAGAAACCTCAGTTTGTTTCTCAGAGTCCATAGTTTCTCATGGTTCGTCTCCCCCTCCGATTCCCCCCCTTCATTTTTCCCTTCCTACTACCTTTTTTTTTTTTAACATATAATGTATTATTTGTTTCAGGGGTACAGGTCTGTGATTCAACAGTCTTACACAATTCACAGTGCTCACCACAGCACATACCCTCCCCAGTGTCTATCACCCAGCCACCCCATCCCTCCCACCTGCCCCCATTCCAGCAACCCTCAGTTTGTTTCTTGAGATTAAGAATTCCTCATATCAGTGAGATCATATGATACATGTCTTTCTCTGATTAACTTATTTCGCTTAGCATAATACCCTCTAGTTCCATCCATGTCATTGCAAATGGCAAGATTTGGGGTTTTTGATGGCTGCATAATATTCCATTGTATATATATACCACATCTTCTTTATCCATTCACCTGCTGATGGACATCTTGGCTCATTCCATAGTTTGGCTATTGTGGACATTGCTGCTATAAACATTGGCGTGCATGTACCCCTTCGGATCACTACATTTGTATCTTTGGGGTAAATACCCAGTAGTGCAATTGCTGGATCGTATGGTAGCTCTATTTTCAACTTTTTGAGGAACCTCTGTACTGTTTTCCAGAGTGGCTGCACCAGCTTGCATTCCCACCAACAGTGTAGGAGGGTTCCCCTTTTTCTGCATCCCGCCAACATCTGTCATTTCTTGACTTGTTAATTTTAGCCATTCTGACTGGAGTGAAGTGGTATCTCATTGAGGTTTTGATTTGGATTTCCCTGATGTCGAGCGATGTTGAGCACTTTTTCATGTGTCTGTTGGCCATTTGGATGTCTTCTTTGGAAAAATGTCTGTTCATGTCTTCTGCCCATTTCTTGATTGGATTATTTGTTCTTTGGATGTTGAGTTTGATAAGTTCTTTATAGATTTTGGATACTAGAGGATCAGCTGGAAATTGCCTTAGAGAGGGCCCAAACATGCTATACTGCAGTCAGAATACACAGAAATCATTAGATTGTGTGACTGTTTCACTATGTATGAAAATATTTTTCTCATTGCCAACCATTAATTCAAATATATAAATTCCTCCAATTACCTCTCTGTGCCCCTATCATCTTTGTCTGCTAATGTACAATTTCACATGCTTTGTTTCTCACAGAACCCCATAAGAAAAGTATATCATCATGCTTTGTTTCTCACAGAATCCCATAAGAAAAGTATATCATCGTCTTAGTCTGCTCCAGTTGCTATAATAAATTACCATATTCTGTGTGGCTTAAACAGCAAGCATTTATTTCTCATAGTTTTAGGAGTCCGGGAAATCTGAGATGAAGGTCCTGGCAGATTCAGCTTCTGGTGAGAATTTGCTTCCTGGCTTGTAGACAACTCCCTTCTTGCTATGTGCTCACATGGCCTTTCCTTGGTGCATGCTCTTGGAGAGGTCTGTCTTCCTCTTCTTATAAAGGCACTAATGCCCTCATGAGGATCCCATCCTGATCTAAAGCAAATTACCTCCCCCAAAGCCCATCTCCAAATACATCACAATGGGGGTTTAGTCCTCTGTATATGAATTTAAATACACATGTGTATTTAACACATTTAACACATCAAACATTCGGTCCATAACAATCATACATCAATCTACCAACATGATTTCTGAATCCACTAAAAAAGCATACTATGTAAAAGTAGAATTAACTCCTTTTTCATTAAGAAACCCAATTATTTCAGAAAGCTCACATGGTTTAATAACCCAGCAAGTATGCCATTCTCTAGGTATTAAACCAAACATACTAACTTTCAAGGCAAGGGGGAGGTCTTTCTCCAGGTAGAATCTTGCTCATTGGTTTCAGGTAATTCGATTATCCTCTCATACTCCAAGACCAAGCTCATCAGTCAGTATCCTGGGAAGACTTTCTGGATATATTAAGGCTGACCTAAGCCCCTCGCCCTTCACTATGTCTGAGCCTGCTGAGTTCTGAACCTGCCATATCTTCATTCAGCCTTCCTTGGTATGTTTCCTCATCCATGATGTCAGGACAAGGACCTGTTATATATTTAAGTTCCTAGATGGTGTCTAAGATATGACAGCACTCATGAAAGTTCACAGGATTAATCAATTCCACCACAACTTCATGGGGCAGAGATTTTTGTTCTACTCTTGCATGCTGGCGGAATAGTACCTCATACATAGGAGCATCTAAAATATCTGCTGATCAAACAGGTCATTAAGTGTGTGGTTAGGCCTTTGGCGGAAAAAAAATCCTACTAAGATACTTATAATCTTCACTCAAGAATAGACTACTTGGATTGAATTAATATGACACTATTCATATTAATGAATTAATGAATTCATTAATGAATATGACATATTCATATTCATATTCATATGAATTAATATAACACTACTTAATTCAACTACTAGAAGTAGAACGACTTCTAGTAGTTGAATTAAGAGGAACAGTAGGCCAAGAATCAGAAGACTGTAAATTTTAACCTCTGCTTGGTGTCCAGGGCAAGTTACTTAACCCATCTGAACATGTTTCTTCATCAATAAAATATAACTGCAAACATTTCTTCTCCTGGTTTTACACAATTGTTCAACCCCATAAGATACATGACAGTTTTATTCAAACATATGTCAAAATGAATTTTGCCAGTCTTCTTATATGTGCCTGTTCCAATAACATATCTTTTTTATGCTTCAGAACAGCCATGATAGAGTGGGAATTATCATGCTCATGTTTTACAGCTAAAGGACTTAAAAGGCAGAGATTAAATAGCTTGCCTATGGTTCATGGCTCTCTGATGCAGAGTCCAGATTCACATCCAGTGCTTTCAAGGTGTCATATTAATTCAACCCAAGTTCTGAACGAAAGTTCTTTTTTGCAAACCTGGACTCAAATTGCTTCTGTAGCTTTCTCAATTTGTTTTGGCTTTACCATGAATTCGAAACTTTCTAATTATTAAACTGAATCATTATTGAAATTGATTAAGTAAAGAAGTGAGAAACCAGGGTAACTAATTATGTGTAAAAGTGAACTTGACCTATACAGAAAAATCCATGTTTGAAGGAAAGATCACTACCAATTTATTCATTTTCTCCCATTCCCTTTGGTTATATAATTGAATTCTCTATCACGCTTTTCAAGATTTTAAGATAATATTTCAATGTCAGATTCATTCCATGTCAATTTCATTTTCAGGCATGCTTTACTGTCAGGATCAATAGTTCTTTGTAATTCAAACTCGGGAGTTCACTCTGCCTCTTGGTACTGCCTGCCACCAGACTACCTAAGCTTAGTTTTGACAGACACACTTCCCACTTTCTAAGTCATTAATAACACTTTGGAAGTATCTTCACACTTGCCAGAAATCACTGAGACAAAGGCATGAAAAAAGATTAGAAGTTCTCAGGTCAAGACTGCGTGTATATGTGTGTGTGTGTGCATGCATGCAAAAGAAGTACGATCTGATTGCTTTAAATCCATTTCTCATTTACGTGAAGGAAATTTTATTTTTAAAGAAAGTTAAAAAGGTAAAAGATTTTGCCTTTTGCCTCAGCTTTTGGGACCCACAGACTCAGAGACTGTGGGAGCTGTAATCATAATAACCTAGCCATTAGAAGTGTTTGGGTGGTGTAAGGTGGGGAGTTACTTGGGCATGCAGGGTGCTCTGCTGAACCCACTCTTCTTCCAAGCCTTTCTCCAGCCCTGGAGTGTTGATTTGGTGGCAACAGTACATCACCAATCATGACCCAAGTAACTAACCTGTACATTTGATTGTGTAGTTCATTCATTCACTCATCCATTAATTATCTGCAGTAGTAGAAGTAATAAGGTAATGAATACAATATATTTCATGATTTCTAAAGATCATGTAAAATATTAGCAAAATTCAGAGAGCAGCCACCACTTCATGAATGCTTGCTACATGCCAGAAACTATTCTAAGCAATTTACATATTTAATTCATTCATTCATTCAAAATACAATTGACCTTTGAACAACCATGGTGTTAGGGGCATCGACCCTCATCATAGCTGAAAATCTGTGGGTAACTTTCGACTCCCAAAATATTTAGCTACTAACAGCCTACTGTTGACCAGAAGCCTTACTGATAACATAAATAACACATATTTTCTATGTTATCTGCATTATACACTGTACTCCTATGAGAAAATACGCTAGAGGAAGAAAACGTTATTAAGAAAATCATTAAGAAAGCACTTTTATAGTACTGTACTCTGTTTATTGAAAAAAAAACTGCATGTAAGTGGACTCATGCAGTTTCAACACGTGTTGTTTGAGGGTCAACTGTATATTTTTTGAGTGCTTACTACATGCCAGGCACTACTCTAAGTATTGGGGATATAACAGCGAACGAGACAGACAAAAAAAATCTCCATCTTCGAGAAGCGTACTTTCCTATTTGGTATACACATATAAATAAGTAAAATATATAGTGCATTAGATTGTAATGAATGCCAAAGAGAAAAAAGCTAAAGCAGAGATGAGAGATATGAAGTATTGCTGTGTGGAACTGAAATTTTACATAGGTGACCCAGGGAACATCTCACCGAGAAATTGAACTTTTAATTGCATTTCAAATATCAAAACTACATCAAAAGCGATAATGTATAATGGAAACATTTTACACATAATTCTCCTCCCTGATATAATTTCCTTTGGAAAAATTTCCTTCCAGCCTTTGTCAATATGCATGCATGTTTCATATTAGACTCAGCAGAGTTTTCCTCCCTATTACAGCCCTATGACAGAAGAGGATTCTGTGAAGCTATTTGCAAAAAGTGAAGGAGTTAGCCATGCAGACAGTTGGGGGGAAAGCACTCTAGGGGGAGAGAGCATGCCTGGGTTATCACAGGGCAGAGAAGGGGTCAATGTGGCTGGAGCAGAGGTAAGAGCATCATGCTGAGTAGGACGGAAAAAGCAGGTGGAGGGTTTCAACCCTTCGTGGTAGGAGTTGCCCTTTGAATTTTACATATGAGAAAAACTGAGGATAAGGGCGAGCAAACTGCTTTTCCTAGATCACTCATATAGGTGATGCAGTTGAGATTTAAAGACCTTATCTGTCCGATTCCAAAACTTATGATATTTATCATCATACTATCTTGTATATATTAAAAGAAGGTGAATACAAATACTTGAATACATTGGTACAAATGCTAAAGACAAAGTAAAATCATATACTATGCGTGTGTTCATTATATCTGGAAGGGTGTGACAAGGCTTCCCAAAGGATTTGCTGTTCAGTGTAGGCCACTGTGGATGGGTATCATTTCCAGAAACAAAGATGGGTTTAAGGGCATTCCAGACAGTCAAGAAAAATATATTCTTTGATTTTATAAACTGTCAAAAAAATCATAATGTACAAATTGTTTTAACGTTCTACTAGTTATTGGTTTGTTTGGGTTTTTTAAATGCCTTATATAGATGAAAGAAGACCTGTTCTTCCTTCATTTGATCCATAGGTTCCTTAAATTAGACCTGTCCAGAAGTAAACTCATTATCTACACCTGCAAACCTACCCCTGGATATTCACTCTTAGTGAATATTACCATCATCCACTGAGTTGACCAAACTCTAAATCTGAAGATCATAGTTAAGTTTTTCTTCTTCTTGCCTCCAACTCAAGCAGTCTCTAGCTCCAACGCTTGTCAATTTTCTTACTCAAATATCTCTTGAACCTGTCCCCTTACTGTGTCTCCTGCCACTAACACCTTTAGATCCTTATTCAGTCACATGAATTAAGGAGAAAAAAAAAAAAGCCTTTTAAGTGAATTTTTGCTTTGTCTTTTCCATCCATCCATCTATTCTATATTTATTGAGTACATACTTCTCCCAGGCATCATAACAGATAATGGAAATAGCCAGATCACTTCCCTCAATGGACTTATCATCTGGTAGGAAAAGGGAAAACAGCCTGGACAATAGGTAATGGTGTTATAGCATCTTTATATATCAGACAGAATGGGTCTAGAGGGCATCCATCAATATTTGACAAGGAGATCCTAATCTGGCCATCCTTCTGATTAAAATCCTTTCACTGTGCCTCACCACCTTCAAGATAAAATTCAGAGAACTTAGCAGTGCATTTAACAGGATCTTTCTTCATGAAGCCTCTATGTAACTCTTCATCCCCCCCACCCCTACTCCTCATGAGCAAACTACAACAAGCATACAAAATGATCACCAGCCTTTGGGTTTTCTCTAACTCTGAGCACATGCTTTCTATCTAGTTATAGCTAGCATTTAATCAGCGCTATTAGCTTGAGGTGAAGTCTGATGAAATATATACATTGTCTTTTCTCATTTAACATTATAGAGATACATATCCCACTTTACAGAGATGGGAATTGAGGCACAGGGAGATTAGGCAGCTGGTCCAAGTTTTTGTTGCTTGTGAGTGGTTGAGTTGAGGATTAAACCCAAGCAGTCTTGCTCCAGACCATATCTCATTAATCACCATGCGATTGTGCCTTGGAAAAATAATGTTTTCTCCAGAATATGATTATTGCACTATATTTATCTTTATTTTATAGGTGAAGAAACTGAGAAAATAAAATGTTTTTTTCTAAAGTTACCCAGATACAAATGGAAAGACAGAATGCAAATTAATGAATCTGACTCCAGAGTTTGTGCTAAATGGATACATGGAAAAAAAAAAAAAAAAAAAACTTTCTAAGTTCCAATTTCCTGTTTGAAAAAGAAAATGAAACTGCTAGACAAGATAATCTTTAAATTTCTATACAATTCTAACAATTATATTATTTTTACTTTTCAAATAACCCCTCTTTTTGCTTGTTCTGCACCTGCTTGGATGACAAAACAGGAATAAAATCTTCCGCTTTAGTTCATGAACAACTGTGATGTACTGACACTGAAAAGATTATGTTTTAAGGAAAAAGACAAAATGAGGAGCTTCGTCACTTATCAGGGCTTTTGAAGGGCATAGGAGACTGTGGCTCAAACTTGTAGATTCTACCTCAGTAGTATTTCTCAGTCTTGGCTCAATCCAGATTCAGTGACTGGGCTGGGCTAGGCTGGGTACTGCTGGGCCAGCCCTCCAGGCAGCCAGGAGCCCCACGCCTGCCAATCTACTCTTCACTCGGCAACAGCACTCATCTGCCACTCTTGCTTTAATCACATCAATCACTTTCCCAATTCTGCTTTGTACCAAATCCAAGCTCCTAATTGTAGGTTTCAAACCTCTCTACCAATTATTCCTGCCTTCACATAAATAGAAATCTCTCTTCTCACCGCATGCTTGTGGCACTGCTGCAGTGAACACTGGTTCTAAGGAGTCACGTTACCTCCTTTGCTTACTCCTAGCTTCTCAAACATGTTGCTTCTGCTTTCAAAACTATTCAAAAGTCACTTCCTCTGGCTAGCCTTTCCAAACCGATACTCCCCTGCTTTGGTAGTGCTAGTCTTTCTAGGCTCTAGTGAAAAGTTACTAGTAGAGGAAACACATTTGAGACCGAGTTAATCACATTGTCTAATGGAAAATCACATAAATAGATGTCAGAAGGAATTGCTGAGTCAAAGTTCTGCAAATTATGTTAGCCTCAGTCTTACTTATCTGTAAAATGGAAATATTAATACAAATATTAATACAAATTCCACTGCCTTATGAAAATTAAACACACTTTTCTTTATTAAGCACATGCATATAGAGTACCCACTATGCATTGACACTGCTCTAGGAACAAGATATTTATTCAGTAAATGGTAATAACAATATCTGCATGTGTGCAGATATCAAAAAATATATCTGTGTATTTTCCCCATTTAACTATAGATGTTTTTATATTAATCAGAATATTCAATGCTTGGTACAGTAACATTTTTCTAACAGTAGAGGATGAATAATCATCAACTGAAAAAAATTATTTCATTTATTTGATATATCCCAATTCTGAAAAAAAAAAATGTGAAACCCTACCTTCCCTATGCCTAACTAACCTCCCACCCACACTCAAGCATCTGAAGGGTCTGGTTTGGTAAGGATGATCAAACAGGTGTTCTAACGTTTGGACAAGCTCAATGCTCAAAAATTCTGCCAAAATCTACTGTTTTATAATAAGAACAGATGGTCACAGATGAGCATTGCTTCAGCTATTGATGATGTAGAAAACAAATCTTTATCACAGAAAAGGGAGGGGATGGAATTTTTAGACATAACCATTTTGTAGATGTAGAATGCACTGTGCACACCACGCAGACCATCAGTCTGATTATAATAGAATGAAATCCAAATTTTAAAAGATGTTGATAAAGCACTTGGCTGCCTTCCTACACAGAGTGAAGACCCATTCCCTTCTCCACATTGGACTCATAAAATGAAAATATTTTACGTATAATATTTGTCTGAGACTTTGGATGATACTGAGCGGTTTGATTCATACTAGAGATATTTCAATTTTTATGATTTAAGTGCTTAGCAATTTTTTGGTTTTTTCATAAAAGGGACGATCAAAGAGAATGAAAGAAGAATCATTCTTATCAAAATGATCTAAAAATGATTAGTTTCATTCTGACAGAAGTTATTAATGTATCACATAGTCCACTGAGGCATGAACTTTTAGTTAGTTTTAGAATTAAATGTCAAAAGAGATGTTATATCAGAAACTTTGTGTGGATCAGCTTAAGATATTGTAGTCACTTGATATTAATGAATAGTATCCTGATTCAGATAGGCACGTTACAGATGATGGTGGTGTGTGAGCTACAAATTGGAAGAAAGGAACAGATCAACTGGCCCCTTTTGTGTTATTTTTTTCTGACACTTAATTATATAGATAAACTCGGGACGCCTGGGTGGCTCAGTCGGTTAAGCGGCTGCCTTCGGCTCAGGTCATGATCCCAGGGTCCTGGGATCGAGTCCCACGTTGGGCTCCCTGCTCAGCGGGGAGCCTGCTTCTCCCTCTGCCTCTGCTGCTCCCCCTGCTTGTGCTCTCTCTCTGACAAATAAATAAAATCTTTAAAAAAAAAAAAAAAAATTATATAGATAAACTCTCTTTATCTCCAACTTTTTCCTACCAGATTGTGTAGCAAAGACATCTTCTTATAGTTTTATATTTTTATGAGTGTGTTTGTGGTATCTATATTGGGTGCCTGCCAATTACAATCTTGGCTGTAGATTTCTACAGAACCTAATAAATAAGACCAGACTGGCAAAATCAAGGCTACTTCCTGTGAGAATGTGGACATCTTAACTCTGAAGAATTTCAGAAACATTTCGTCTTGTACTTAAATTTTACTATTATCACACAATATGCATTATCATATTTTCTGGAGGAAACACAGATCTACAGCTGTACTTATAATTTCACAGACATCAAGAAATGCGGGCCTGATTTCCGTTGGTTAGGGGTGGTAATTATTGGCTGGCTCCTTGATTCCTTGAGACTGAGTATTGATGAAGTGAATGCACAATGAGCTCTGGGCAGAAAATTCAAAAACTTGAAATCTCAGCAGAAAGTAAAACTCAAGAGCTGAAAGGAAGTTCATGGTGAAAATCCTCTAAGGAAGTGAGTCAAAGATTGATTTACATTAGATATTGGTTTCCTGTATTAGGTAATTTCCAAATGCACTTAACAGAATTGTCATTTTTAAAGGAGAAGTCTACCTACCATTTAATTTTGGGAAAACCAGTTTGTAATCAATCAAGAGCCTATGAGGGATACATAGAGCACTGAGGAAAATAAGAATATTTTGTGAGTTTTGCAGTCTAATTGGAGATAAGGAATACATGAAAATATTTATGATATTAGAAATTATAATTCAGACAAAAGATATCACATGGTTAATTGTCAAATGAAAGGCAAATATTGAATTTAGAGATAAATATAATTACTCTGGTCCAAAAGGCCTACAAATTTTCATAGATAGGATAGGGCCTGTTTTGGTGTTTATAAACAACAACAAATAAAATAAAAAAGGACATAGTTATTCAAAATATATACTATTAATTTTTATAATTATGACTTACATGTATTATGGACTTACACTGAAATTTTATCCTCCTTCTTGGTGATAATTCCCTATAACTACATTTAGAAATTACCTAAAATACAGGACATGAAAATATAAAGTAAATCGGTCTTTAACTCTCTTATTTGCTCTTTGACAAAACAAACGATTTCAAGTTGAAGAAAGAGAGATGGCACAAGCCACGGGAAATTAGAGAAGGTTTCTACAATGGGGGATGATTTTCCTCATTCAGCCATAATTTAGATCATGTATGTTCCATAATTTTTGTTGAATTAATGAAAGATTTATAGAATAATGCAATGTCATCAGGTAACCCATTGTGAAATGCCTATTATATAGAAGGATATTTACTGGAATAGGAAAAAAAAAAAAGAAAGAGGAAGAGGAGAAGGAAAAATTGAGCAAGAAAAAGAAAAAAGCAAAGTTTCAGAAATCAGGAAAATTCTATGGAAAAGTGCAGACTTTGCTTATAATGCTGGATTTATCCTAATTGGAGTGTGCTACAGTGGAGTAAGACTCAATAAAGGTCTCCTCTGTCCTTCAAGAGAACCTTTAAAGCGGATAAAATGTAAAGATCTCCTCTACCTTTTTAAAATTGAAAATCCATATGAACACATTCTTAAAAATGTTTCAAAGAAAGAAAATCAGTCTCACTGTAACATAGTATTTCATTGTTTATTAATTTATGCACACATATTTATTCAGTCAAATCATCATTGAAGTTTATTTTTTATTGTCAAAAAATTCTAATATATTTTTAAAGAGCTCTTCTACTCTTGATTCAAGTGACATTTTAGAAGTCTGGTTGCCTCATTTGAAGAGGTCCTTGGGAAGAGTTCTGTCCTTGAGAAGTCAACTTCCTTATAGCTATTTTGAGAGGGAGAAGCAGAAACTTGAACAGATTTGGGGCATTTCTGTGAAGAGTTTAGGAGAGAGTAACAAAAAAAATAGGATGGGACAATTTGAGTTGCCATTTATAAAAAGGGAAATCTCTCTATGATGGAAGGTCAGGACAACCACCTGTTCTTCAAAGGATATTGGAAAATAAGCTCCTTTAATCTAAAACACCACCACAGTGATAACCAGATGGTGGATGTCTTTGGTGAGTATAGATTTTCAGCCTCTGATACCTGCATCTTTGTGCTTACAGGTATATGTGAAAAGACTCCAGGCTGTTCAATGCTGTTCATCAGTTGTCAATCACTGAATAGTTCTGTTAGGGAGTTTAGGAATATTTTGGGGATTTCTTAGCTATGGGACCACAGTTTCTTAGAAATACACAACTAGACTATAAGTGAACCTCAAGAAGGGAGGGACTATAAAGTGAGGACAAAGAGGGAGGCTCTAATCCTTTGCAGCACCCCATTTCTACCTTTGAGGAGTTGGTTTTTACCATAGCTCACCTGACACTCCTAGTTGTCTATCCAGTCCCACTTTCCTCTTCTTCCCTGCAGACAAAATCCTGATTTTGTTCAAGAAAGCACTATACCTAGCCCTAAAGAGATACTTATTTTCCCAGTCTTCCCTAGATTGACCATATTATACAGAACTGGACATTTTCTGGGAATGGTGCTCACTCCCCCTTCCTTCCTACTGCCATGAACATGGTATGTGATGTCTGGAAATGCTCTAGTGATCTCATAACATGAGATAACTAGATGTAAGGGAAAATGGGAACACACTGAGGCAATAAGAAGAGAATGATAAGAATCTCTTCTTATGATAAGAACTTGGGTCCAGGCTGGCTTGATTGAGCATCAATCAAGTATCAATCAACCATGCAAGCAACCCCTTAACTCTGACTTTTTTATATGAAAAGAATGACCCCAAATATGTTTAAGCCACTGTTGATTATATATTTGGTTACCGGAAGTCTAGCATAGTCCTAACTGCTACCCCTGGAATAGCAAAAATTGCTGTTAATTTGATTGTTTAATATCTTGGTCTATCAATGTCTAAGTTCCCCAGGTGACTACTTCATGAAGTTGAAGATTTGGATGAAGTTACTTAGGAAAGCTCGTCTGTTTCAGATACTTAAAAATGAAGTTAAATATGGGTCAGAGACGTGAGTGACTTGGATTTTTGAGTTAGAACTTCCGAATGCCCGAACTTCCCAATAAGGGAATTACGGTAATTCACTTCTTGAGAAGCAAATTGAAACATGCTTAAAGTTTTTGGGAAGCAACAACATGAATGGGTAGTGGAGAACTAACTCATAATCCTGTGTCTCTTTCAGCGTCATGAAAGAGTTAATGTAACCTCAAAGTTGTCCAATTTAGAATCAAAGTACTTTTGACCATTTAGCCAGAAAATCTTGCTCAATATTTATAAAACTACCATATAATTAGCATAAGTTCACATGCCTATGGTGAAAAAATAAATGAGAAGAAAGACTAAAGGAATTTTAATGAGCTCTGCCTTAATCATCCCCTGAAATAAGTCTAATAAACTCTTTCTCTTCAACTTTCATTTGATGTTTTTTCCTCCCCCTAACTGCTCCAGCTACACCTATACTCAGATACACACACTTATCCTTGAAATAGGCTTTGTTATTATCTCTTAACTCACAGATCTTTCTCTTTGTTTCTGAGTATCTGTGCACATACAGAGATTTATGTTTATGCACACACTTCCGTATTTGACTGTCAAACTTGCCTAGATTTCTGTTAACCTGGTGATAAGGGAGGATGTGATAAGCCAGGGAAAAGGGTTAAGAGGATCCTTTGTAAGTAGGAAAAAGGAAGTAAAAAGAGGTGTTTTAGATCTTTTAAATTTACCCTTGAAGTTGTTGTACACAAAAAGGGATATATTTTTAGAATGAAGCTGTAGTACCCTAAAGTGGCCTGTACATAGTAGGCATTCGATAGAAACAAAATTATCTACCCGACTCCTGTACCTTTGCAGTCAGCACATTGGAATGCTTCTCTTCCTGATTGAACTCCTACTGTCAGTCTATGCAATGAACATACTGGGGTATTAGCCCAATTCCACGTCCCCAAAACTGTTCCAGTATTGGTCTCCATGGCAAATACGCACAACACAGAGAACAAAGTCAACCCAAAGAAGAGGTGAAGGGGCTGAGGCAAAAGAGACAATGGATTTTTTATTTTCTCTCTGGTTAAAAGCAAAATAGATTTATATGAATTATGACCCTTTGGAACTTGCAAGCATCTCCTGTTTGAGTTCAAGTTCTGTTCAGCTAATCTCATGTTATAATTAAAGTTAAAAAAAAAATTGTATCCAGCATACGTTTGATTCATGCCATTAGGGAAGAAATTGCATTGTTTACTGAGCATTTTTGCAGGTCACTCTGAAACTGTGGCAATAACACATTCTAAATCTCTGGGAAGAGTGTTTCATAAAAGGAACATTTCAACACGAAATAGGCCATAAGGGATTCATACATTGATCTTCCACTGATGTTTTCTCTGAATTAGTTAAGACTGCTAGACTAACAATGATTCTAATGGAAAGATAAAGAAGACCAAATAGTGGAGAGGCAGCAATTCAAAGGTTTAATTCAGGTTTTCCTATGTATATCACTTATAAATTTAGACAATTGGTAGTGTTCAAACTGATGATGATTTTGAATGCTGGTGAAGGATTATGGAAGTTAATTTACCTCCTAAGTTTTAGTGCTTAATAAGAGAAAGCACAGTGGTCTCCCCAAAAAGAAAGGTTGCTGACAACGGTAGAGCATTTACAGCAGGCCACCAACAGTACAGTAGTTCATGAATCCATTCATGTCAAGGTAGAAATTTTAGCAGTACTTATCCTTCGCATTACCTTTTCATTAATATCTTCTTTGAGGCAAGTTTCATGAGATAAAGTATTTATTTCCTAACATTTTAAATTAAAAAAATATGTATCACATTTAATCCAGGACTAAATTCTCTCTCTCCACACCCCCACCCCAATTCTGTATCACAAGATTTTTCAGATCTCTAGAAAGGGATTTATTTTTCTTTTATAAGTGAAAAACCATTCATCTGAATCCATCCTAGAGTAATTGTCACTTGGTCAGCATTGTGATATGGGAAAAGAACATATAATATGCCTGTGTTTAGTTGGAATCCATCTAGCAAAAGCTAAGAACAAAAAGTTGAAGTCTATTTAAACCATGCAATACCCATTTCCCTGACATGGATTTCTGACATACACGTGGGATTCCATAAAAGCAAATCCATGGTCAAAATGTAGCTCATTCTCACTCAGTCAGTGTAACCCAGAATAGAGTGACTTTTCCAATAATGTAAATGACAAACTCTTCAGTGAAGATCACCATCTTTCATGTAACAGTGTTGAGGAATATTGATGCCAAAAGACCCAGCCTTCTTGTGATTCAAGGCTTCTTCTGGATGGCTTCATGGATGAAACTGGTGGGTACAGTTAAGATTCCCTTCCCCAAATCATTAATCATAACTTGATGGATACAGCAGTGGGTGGTGTTAAAAGCAAGCAGTTTGGTATCAGTGTTAACCAACCAAATTACTTAATATATAAATTTCAGTTATCTCAGCTTTAAGACAGGCATTATTGTTCCAGCTACATCTACACTGGGGCACACACACTTATCTCTGCAATAGGCTTTGTTATCTTTTATTTCATAACTTATACAATATCTGACATTCAATGTACTATGTTTACAGTTATTAATTCTAACACCACATGACTCAGAAATCCCTAGTGATTGGCTCAAGAGTATGCAAGCTTTGCCTGGTTGGTTAGAAAAATTGACCCCCACTCTCATGTTTTCTTACCTATTATGTCATCAAATGACAGACTGAGATTAGAGTAGTCACCAGGTCACTCTCTCCTAGACTCTATCATCAATATTCCTCCTGCTTCTCTAGCTGTAATAAGAGTTTGAGCAGGGTGTGAGATGAAAATCAAAATCAGTTTCTCATAAAACAAAAAAACACCCCAGTTATTCTACCTCTCTACCATACTAAGAGAAATGATAAATGGTATAAATGGATCCTGTTTAATCTAAAAACATTTCACAATAGGATAGTAAAATAAGATTTGTTTCAAAAAGCATCCTGGAAAGAAAGGGCTCATAATAGACAAACTGATGTTTAGAAGGTGATATCATATGTTAGAATCTGGCCTTGTTTGAAAGCATGCATGTTTGAGAACTCATTCATCTGTCTGCTCTTCCAACTTTCATTAGAAATAATGTGTTTTATTCATAGCAGCTTATAGAACAGTGAAATGGACAGATAATTGAACCATATTATAAAGAAAAATTCCTATTTAATAGTAGACGATGTGCTTCTGTGTCTAAACTGGAGCAGCATGTGGGAGTCAATAGGATTTTTGTCTGTCTCATTTTTTATCAGTAGATTGCATAAAGCACCCCCCCTTTTAGGAAGAATCAGGTCTGAAGGAAGCCTGTAGAAACCCGTAGGGGCTGTTTTGATTGGCTTTGGCTTAGGTATTTTCTTTGTAATTATTCTGTGGTTTCCCTGGTATTCACTGCAGAGTACAGCTGTCCTAAGTTGAGGGCCTTTGAAATATGTCTGCTCTAATTTTCTTGTAATGAGGAAGGGGGCAGGGGAGAAGTATGCTTGGGAAGAAATGCACAAATATTATAAGTTGTTTAAATTGTTGTGAACAAACCTTTCTCTTTCCATTCAGTATCTCACAGGATTATACCCTGATTTTTTTATTACCTGATATCTATTTATACTAATACCTTCCTGGGGGCCTTGTGTGTAGCTAAACAAGATTCAGAATTAGATGGCAAAAGGAGCTTTCTTATTTTATTTTTCTTCCTTCCATTTGAAGGAAAATGTGCACTGCTTGCCTTTGTGGAAAGCCTGGGACCTTGGAGGCCAGTATTAAGAACCCTGTTTGTTAGTTACGGCTTTCTTTGCTGAAACAACCATTAGTCAATGCACCACTGAGTCAACCTAATGAAATAGAACCACTGCAAGTTTATCTACTTGAGAATTCTTTACTTACTAAAGGTCAAATGAAAAGCTATTATTTTTATTTGACTCACCAGGCTTCTACTTCACTTATTAAGGGTTCTCATAATGTTTCGTGGAACCTCAAGAGTTTGAGGTAAATTAAAATGGTTGCTGAAGTTAGGTAACTGGAACCACTTCCAGAATATACCAACATATATTTCTACACTCCTCAATATTTGAAAACTAAATGGATCAAACTACCTCCCAAATATATTGAGTATTCCATGTGAGCATAATTTTGTTGAATTAGTATTGAATTGCGTCCCTTGGGTATTAGCAACAAACAGTGATTTAATGAGGCCAGCACCATGTTAGAGCCAAAAGAAGATAATGACTGAGGATAAGGACAGGCTTCTACCTTCAAGGATTTGGGGAGCTGGTTGGAAAGAAAAAAATAATACACATACAGGAATTAGACATTAAGAAAGCATAGCAATTTGTGTCATTGATTATTAGTATAAAAATAGATATGAAAACAGAGGTGTATATAAATTGCAGTAGAGAATACTTCATGGAGATGCCAAATTTTTAGTTAAAACTTAAAGGACGAATAAGAATTTCATGAATGGAAGAACGGAAAGAAATGTTCCAGGTTCATTCAGTGACTCATGCACCTTTATCTAGTACCCATAACTGGCCAGAAAATATGCATGTAAGATAATTCTCTGTCCTCAAGGAAACTCATTTTTGTTCTGTGAACATGACCTCTTTCCCTTCACATGCTCTTTATACGCATGCTTCCGGTTTTACCTGTTTTTAGTTATCACTGTATATCAAATCACCCCACTACTCAGTAGCTTAAAACAATCATTCCCCTTCCTGACTCTGTGGGTTTAACTGGGCTCAGCTGAGTGGTTCTGCTTCACCTGGTACTGTTGGAACTGCAGCCATCTGACAGCTCAAGTGGGCTGGAACTTCCAAGATGGCAGTCAAAGCAAATCACAGGCCAAAAGCTAAGAGCTAAGGGGAGGAGGGGTAAGGAATTTGTGGCACCGTTAACCCATCACACTGCATAAGGTGCTTTTTATGTGACTTCTTCTCCAAGGAGCCAAACCCTAACTAGAGTGTTATCATGACAGTGCAGAACTGGGAAGGAGACATTACAAACAATTCTTACCCACCAGCCCTCTTTTCTTTCAACATCTTTCTCAATCATGAAATAATTCTATCACTGAAGCATACCCTTAATGACAAAGGAAAAGTGGAAGGAACAAAGAAGGAAATAGCTCATGAAAGTTTTGATTGTTGGTGAATGTTTGGAAATATATTACAGGTAGGCTGGGCTTTTTAAAAACCAAAAAGTTACCTCAAAATAATATGATAGTCATCAGAGAACCATGGAATTGTGGAGATCACCAAGAACGTGAAACTCATGCCAGATGTGTATGACAGTCAATCTACCCTTTTGACTATCTTTCTCAAAATATCTTCCAAGAATTATTACACATAATTTCATCCTTTTCCAAATAGTAAAACCACCTAAATGTCCTATCTCTTCCTAAACTACGTAAAAATCCCTGTTAAAACCTCTTTCTTATTTCATTATATATCATCACTGTTGTTTAATTTATCTCTAGTCTTATCTCTAGAGGCTTTCCCTCAAACATTCTTATCCCAACAGTCTGTTCTCTCCTTTCTATAGATCCCATGACATCAAAGACTAAACTTAATTTTTAAATCCCGCCCCCTACCCCCCACCTAGCAAGGTTTGTGTGACTTATTATGGGGGTTCAATAAATGAATAGAATAATTAAATGAATTGATGGTAGTCCAAACAATATGGAAAATGTACCACATCCACATAAATGCTTTTTTTTCTAAATTAAAAATTACATAGTTTTTTAAATACCATACTGGGATACACTTGACTACCAAAGCTAGTAAATATATGTAGTCCTTTATACTAAGAGATGATTTCAACTCGTGTAAGAGGATTGATTTCCCACTCTAGCCAAGGGGTTCATGGTGAAGTAAAAAAGGAAAGGGACAGGAAATCAGGCGATCTTGATTTATATTCCAATTTTACCTCCTGTGAACCAGGCACCCTTTTTACTTGTGCTTTACCCTCACTGGACATCGGTTTCCTAGTCTATAAAGTGAGGGACTTAGAAATTGTTAAGCAAGATTTTTGCATGTAAACATTTCCAGCAGAGTTTCAGAGAAATGTGTTAGATGAATCTAACCCTCACATGGAAAAAGATACTCATCTTCTCTGTGGTCCAGAGGCAGCCATTCAACCTCCCTGATTCTTAACTCTCTCTTTGAATACTAAGGAACTCCAGAGTCTGGAGCACACTTTCTTCTAACAACTTCACCTTGTGATTGAATCCCTAGGAAAATAAAACACCATTTTTAATCCAATTAATGTAATTCTCTTAATAAGAACAAATAAATACATGCCCAATAGCATTTTAGTACCAGTAGGAAGGTATGTAGGACTCAGGGCAAATATACCGGATGTTAACTAGAGGCAGAATAAGACAAAGCCATTGTCAAAGGACCAATATTAGCCAAAGGTACAGATGGCTCAGAGTACTTGAAATCATTTAAATTCATTTCCATTCTACAAACACTTATTGATATTTACATATGTAAGAATCTATGCCAGATTATAAAGACAAATCAGGCTTACACTTTTCTACAAAATTCAAGTCTTAACATTGTTGTTCACCTGGTGCTTCTCAAAACAGATCATATTGCTCTCGTTCAGTAGTCTCACCCTGGGGCAGTACCAGCCCCAAAGGTCTCGACCATATCATTTACCCTTCCTGGACTTCCATCTGCTCATTTATAAGAATGATGGTCTCTTCCAGCTTGAGTGCTTTAACAGTTACGGTGGGTAACATTTGGTGTGTTGTGTCACAAGCTCATGCATGTGTCTGAGCCCACCCACTGCCCTGGATCTACTATCAAGACATCTCTGAGCCCAAAGTGCCTGCAGCATTGTCCTGATTGCCACAAATCAGCCTTAAATTAGGCATTTATCATATTTGAAAAGACACCATCTGCAGATCTCCACCATTGTGCAAAGTTGTCATGAACAATATGCTACTTTGCAATCTGCACATTTAAAAACAAATGGGGAAATTCAACAGCAACTAGAAATAAACTTGGGCTTTGGAATTGCATTTCTTAGATGCAGTTAGTGCTTGGCCAGTCCCCAGAACAACACCTTCCACTTAGGAGAATGTAAAGCTAAGCAAATTCAAACTGAAAAACATCTTTTAGCTTTCTATGTGAACAGGAAGGAAGGAGCAGATAAAGGTAATAAGATTCTCTGATCATAGGAAATTGGAATTTGCTATCTTCCTAGACCATTATTCTTAATGCACAGCTGAAGTTGGCTACATTCCCTTGGCAGAGAAAATCATTCTGATTCAAAGTAACATAAAATGATTTGGTATAGATTTTTTCTAATAATGGTTGTGTGTGTGTGTGTATGTGCGTGTGTGTGTGTGTGTTTAATTTGCTGACAAATAAAAGGTGAATATTCCCTTCTTGTCCATGCTTAGGGAATATAAATGGTACATTCAATAATGTAGAATTAAAGCTTATAATTATATTTAACACCTCAATATTTGATTACATTAGAGGTGAAATAGTGCCATGTTTAAAATACAGTGAAGCATAAGTAATTTTGTTTCCTGATTAGGGTTATTATAAAAATGGTATTTTGAAAATCTGTAGCCCTACAGTAATATAAGGGCCCCCGAGGGCTTCAGGGAATCATAATTGTAACAACTGCCCATGTAAATTCTTTCACCACAAAATATTAAGAGGTTAAATGTTAATAGGCCTTTGAGATTATTTGCTTGAAGTTTCCTTCACCTCTTATAAGATTTCAAACATTTATTTAAAAAAATTTCAAAGCAGTAGGTCTGTAGGAAGAGGTTATTACATTGTATCTAAGGGAAATGAGTTGAAGACAATTGCAAAATTGTTTGAACTTACTATCCTGTTTCTTTTGAATAAAATAACTCTCTAATGAGCTACTGTTTGTCCTAAAATGCCTCCAGATGGAAGATTGGGACTGCTAATTGTTCTACTAGTTTTAACTTAAGGGAAAAAAATCAGCACTAACAGAGGAACCATGAATCAACATAATCATCAGTTTTTAAGAAGATGAATAAAACTCAGGAACCAACTCTAAATAAAAGAAAAATAGAAAAGAAAATGCTTTGTCTTAAAGGTGCCAGATATGCCTAGATCCATCCAAACAAACACCCAGCTATCTGATAGTTTTCCATGATGTGACTTGTGTAACCACATGGCCAGTGCCACAGAGCACCTTCTTAATGGCTTTTACCAGCTCTTCTTCCTCTTTAGCAGCTTGCTTTACTCCTAAGCTTCTCCTGGATACAATCACTTTAGTGCTTTCTCTGTGTTGGTGACTCCCAGGGAGATGTCTCTACATCTGACCTCCCCATGGACTCTAGACCACCAATTCCTACTGTGTTTTGAGAACTTCAGTTAGGTTTTCCTCAATTGTTTTAAACCCATGTCCACATCTGAGCTCTCTGTCATCCACTCAAAGTTGTTCCTTATATGTTTCTAATTCTGTTCATGGTGATGACAGTCTTAGACCCTCCTGTCTCAGATCAGGAACTGCATACAGCTTCATCCTTGACTCTTCCCTTTCCTGGTCTTCCTTCCAGCATTTAGTGGCTGAATTCTGTTGCTTCACCTTTGAAGTCTCCTAACTCCATTCTTTTCTCTTATATCCTCCATTTCACTTCGACTTCTTGTTTCAACTCCCTTCCAGGTGACGTGCTCCTACCAAGTGTTTCTGTGGTACCCTATGCTCACTTCCATCATGGTGCCATTCACATTGCAGCATAACATCCTTTACCTTCCTGTCCCCACCTCCCAGCATACAAGAGGTGTTCAGTAAGTACTTGAGCATACCTTCCCAGTCGCTTCCTTGTTGGTTCCTGTTGAGGCTATCGCTGGCCTCTCTTTCCTGCTGTCCCTTTCCCACAATCCAAGCAAACACAGACATTAATCGCTAGTTGGACTATTTTTCCATTCTTGTACTAATCCTATTCCCTAATTTACACTTTCCTACTTTCGGCTATCACCCGTTTCAAGACTAAATACCCTTATTTCTGCATCTTTTTATGGAGGTGCCTTCTATGCTTGAGAATTTTGTTCAAATATTTTCTCCAAAAAGCCTTCCCAGGGCATGTCCTAGACAGAATCTCACAGCATCCCACCTATATTCAAAAGCATTCTTCCCACTTCTTTCATTACATCTTTAATTATTATTTTGTCCAAGATATTTTGCCAGGCTTGATTTTCTTACTTGAATGTGGAAAGTACAGAAGGTGACTTGTTCATCTCTATGTCTCCCATATATTTACTAGGTACAAAGTACTCTGTGTTCTGTTATACTGCTCTTAAAATGTGATGCTTCTCACCTAACTTAGACACAACCACAAAATAACAAGCTTTAGGTTGGACTGGGTTCTGTTTATTCCAATAAACATGTTAAGGATAACATCTTGGCATACAAAACAACACTGACCACAAAAATACTAATAGGAGACATACCTGCCAACAAATATTTCTAATATGATTCATTGTGAAGCTGTAAAAAGATCAAATCCCCAATCTGCAGTACAGCATGAGATACCATTTTGGGAACTGAGTGCCATTTAGTGCTAATAATCCATCTCTTAGTGATGTATATATTTCATCCTATAAAATTTAGTTAAGGAATTACTTGATACTCTAGCTTTCTTGTTGTGATTAATAGTAATATAATCCTCATTTTATCTAGTGCCTGTTATCCAAGATTTTGAGAATTAATGAGAAAATGCCTTGAAATATTTTCTCATTAAACCTCAAAAGCCCCCCTCTGCAATAGATTTGCAAAAATGATTAATTAAGAATTAAAGTTCTTTCACAAAGAGGGAACACATCTCTACACTATTCCGCAGCTAGCGTCAGTGAAATTTTAAAGTTATAAAATATAAAGTATTTTATTTCTGCAGGCATCAGAGGAGAAAGACAACACTACTTTTATTGTAAATGCATAAATAAATATTGATCTTTGTCATGACATATGGAGATACAGATTTCTAAAAGATACAGTTTAGGGATATTTTAGCAAGTTTTTATTCTAAATATAGTAGAAAATAAGTCTTTTACTATGCATTTTTTGAGAAATGTTCAAACCAAACTATTTTTAGAGCCTGTTTATTCACATTCCTTTGAGCTAACCATTCTTAATTTGCAGGTTATTAAATAGTTGTAATTTATCATGTAGGGCATATTCTTGGTTCAGTGGTTCCTCTAGGAAACATAGTAGATGCACCATAATTATTTTCCAAAAGCTAAAGGAATGATCAGACCTTAGTTATTCAATTCATGTATGTGGTAAAAGTAAAGAATTTTCTAAAATGTTACAGATTCCTTAAAAAATAAAGCATGCTTACATGACTTTCTAACTCTGATTCCAGAATGAACTCCAGAGAGGGCATTGGGTGTAACTGCAGAGAAGCATAACTACATGATTTAATATCACTGGGAAAACATTGGTAAAACTCCAACAGATGACCCTTCCCAGGGCGATGCAAGCATCACAAGATGAGAATACCAGCAAAGTTATGGGAAAGGCAGCATAAAACCATGCATACTGAATATAATTTGCAAAAAATAAAAGAGAATAAAGTGATGAAAAATGCACTGGTAGGGGGTAGATTTTGGTATCATCAAAGCATCTGTGGAATCAAGATAATTACGGTATTCATAATTTGGGACAATGAAATACAAATATATTGCTATGGTTTTTTGGGGGAGGAAATAGTGTATTTGATATAAAGAAAAAGGGAAAGGAAAGAGAAATTATTACCAGTTACTGATTATTTAGTCATGCCACGTATCACATTAAACACTTCCAATAACCTATTTTATGAAATGGCTCATAGTCGTATGAGGTTAAGTATTATTAACAATATTTTTATATGGAACAAAACTATGTTCAACAGTCTGGACAAAGCATCTATGTACCTAATAGTTAACAGCTGTCAGGATATACATATATATATATATAACCATAAATATGGAATCACATATGTAAAATATGTATATCCTATATAAAACATATATATACATACACACACACACACACACACACACACACATCTATATGATGATTTTATGTGTCAACTTGACTAAGCATCAGGTTCTCAGGCCTTAAGCCTCAGACTGAATTACACCACTGACTTTCCTGGGTCTCCAGATTGCAAAAAGCAGACTGTGGGACCACTTCAAGGATGACCATGTGCCTAATTGACAAAGGTGCCCTTGAGGGAGCCTCTCATTATTTCATGGACAGTGGCAGCTCAGATGGGAACCTGCCCTTGAGTGTCTGTCCAGGACAACTCTGTGCTCTCTAAATGACAGACATTCCAGCTTTTCCAACAGTGACTATCAAAAATCCTCCTGAGGAAAGCCCTCATAGGTCATGACAGGGAACTTTGAATATGAGAGTTGCCACCACTGTTCTCAGGAGTCAGAATATGAGCTTTGGAGTTAGCCAGTCTTCAGAATTCCAGTGGATATTCTTGAGATTTCATTTGCTCATCTCCAAAATGGATGTAATAATTGCTGTCTCAAAAGGTTGTAAGCGTCTGAATGGATAAAGAAGATGTGGTATATACATATATATATATATATATATATATATATATATATGTAATGGAATATTATGCAGCCATCAAAAAACCCCGAAATCTTGCCATTTGCAACGACGTGGATGGAACTAGAGGGTATTATGCTAAGTGAAATAAGTCAATCAGAGAAAGACATGTATCATATGATCTCACTGATAGGAGGAATTCTTAATCTCAGGAAACAAACTGAGGGTTGCTGGAGTGGTGGGGGGTGGGAGGGATGGGGTGGTTGGGTGATAGACATTGGGGAGGGTATGTGCTATGGTGAGTGCTGTGAATTGTGTAAGACTGTTGAATCACAGACCTGTACCGCTGAAACAAATAATACATTATATCTTTAAAAAAAAAAAAAAAGATACTAGGAAGGGAAAAATGAAGGAGGGGAAATCAGAGGGGGAGACAAACCATGGGAGACTATGGACCCTGAGAAACAAACTGGGGGTTCTACAGGGGAGGGTGGTGGGGGGAAGGGTTGACCTGGTGATGGGTATTAAAGAGGGCACATATTGAATGGAGCACTGGGTGTTACATGCAAACAATGAATCATGGAACACTACATCAAAAACTAATGATGTAATGTATGGTGGTTAACATAACATAAAATAAAATTTAAAAAAAAAAGAAAAGGTTGTAAGCAGATTCAATTATGATAAATATATGTAGGGTTCGGGATGGTATTTGGGTCATGATGAGCTCTAAGTGTATAGTGGCTTAAAAAAAAATGAAGGAAGAGAAAGAGAAAAGGACAAGGCAGAGGGGAACAGGGAGGACTAGGAGATGTGGAAAAGGGAAGGGGGGAGTGAGAAAGAAGGCGGATGGCTGGGAGTCATTGTTTCTAGAAGCTTCCCTAAGTGGAAGCACCCAATGAGATCTGATGGAAACCACTGTGGTTGCTCTGGCCCATTGGAGGTGCCACTGTGGCCTAATGCAAAGGGTATTTGGGATCTACCAACATGGGTGACAATTAATAGAAATGGCACCACTGAGCACAGCAGAAATTTAAACCAAAGCTATGTTGGAACCAAATCCAGCTCTCCTCTCTCTCCTAGGGTGAGAATCTCTTGACATCTGGGAAATATGTAGTGATTATTGATTTCATTGCATCAGACTGAGGAAAGAGAGTAATAATTTCTACAGAAACCTGGTGGAAATGATGACCCAGAAACTCAAAGTGTTTTCCTGAGCCAATTACAGAAGCACTAAACAGTAATCTGATCCTCAGATGTCCAGGGAAAACAGGCTATAATTAGCAAGGAGTATTGATGAAGCAGGGCTGAGGTAAAAATAAATTTATTCTTTGCCAGCTTAATGATTTCGAAGGAAACAGGAAGAGAAAATTGACAAAATAAACTATGTTTACACACACTTTTCTTTTAAAAACTGGAACTATTCTATGTGAACTCTGATATATACTCAGAAAAATAGCAGAATCAATAGCGTGCCTGTTCTTAACAGACAATAGTTTGGAAAAAATGGGAACTTTGAAATAGAAGTCTTCCACTATGTAATCATGAATCACATATCTGTTGTGTTTACAAAACATGGAGGCCAGACAACTTATGGATAATCAGCTGCCAAGTTTTCTCCATCTGTAGCTCTGTGTGTCTCTCCCACCCAACCTTATCACCAGTTGCTCCACCCCCACCTGTGGCTCCTATCTCCATATAAGGAACTATTGCATTTACCTGCCAATTGCTTGCTATACTCCATTTCTATACACTTTCCTCAAACACAGCTTCAACACATCATTCCCCTGGTCAGTTGGAAACTTTCCATTTTTTATAGGATAAAGTCTAAATCCTTTTTTAGACATTCAAGGCTCTTCAAAACTGGTCCCAACATTTCTTATGGGCAATACTGAACTAGAACAATAGTTCAACGATATGGGGCTTCCCGATCAACTAAGTTAGAAGATGCTGAATAATATGACCATCAAATACCTACTGTTTATTAGGGATTTCCTTTGTGCCAGACACTAGGAGCACCATGTGGTTCATATTATTTAATCCTCACAACCATGCATAGTTGATTAGTAGATGAGAAAACAAACCAAGGCTTAGAAAGGTAAGGAAGATATCTGGGAAGTATCAGAGCAGGGATCTGAATTGTGGTCTTTCAGACTTTGGGCCCTGAGCTCTTACAAAGAGGCATGCTTTAGCCCTTCCCTGTGGGGTCTCAGGGGAATTTAGTATATTAAAATCCCTGAGAAGTCTCCTGATTTCCTGACATGCAGAACTCTATGGGGTTTTGTTTAAACCAGTCAAACTTACTTTACTATTGGAAACAATTTCATGAAATGCCTCTTATCCCCCATAAAAGTAGATTCCAATAGCCTTTTTTAGGAAATGTTGAACTAGTGACTCTTAATGCCCTTTCTCGCTCAAACATTCCTCTTTTCCAGGACTTGCCTTCCAATCCTCTATGCAATGATTTTTATTTCATTTAAACACTTTAGTTTATATGTCTCTAAATATGCTTTAGGACCAACCTCCCTCCTTATCTCTAGAACTCCTTCCGTTTACTCTTATCTGAATCTTATTGGTACCCCTCTGAAATCCCACCTCCCTTCTGAAGCCTTTACCTGACTGCCCAAAAATATGTTGGGTTTAGCCATCCTCGGTTTTTTGTGTGCACTGAGCTAAGGGGATCCTCAGTATACACATATGCCAAAGAGATTCTATACATTTGATGTGTTAAGATTTGGCTTTCTCTAGTAGTCACATCCCCTCATCTATTCCTGTGTTCAGATCTTGAATAAACACCAAGAGCCACATTCAAAATTCTGAGTCCATGGGCCTTCTTTTTCTCCATACATCATGCATTGCCTTGGACCACCAGCACTATCACCATAAATGTATGTGTACATATGAAATGAGCTAATACAGATATGGGGAGCTTTCCAGAGCACCTCACATTTTATAAATGTTCCAAAAATATTAGATTTATTATTGTTGTTATGGCAAATTGGTTCCAAGCATTGCACCAGACCATGAAACTAACTGAACATGGTGCAGTTCCTGCCCTTAGGAAGCTGCCTGGTGAGGTCTAGTTCCAGAAAAAAAAAAAAGAGTACAAGCAAGATGGATGAGGGAGGTCATCAGTTCTATCCCAGGAGAGCAAGAGAAGGATCATAGAGAAGGTGGCAACCCAGCTAAGACTTGAAGGTCGGACTGGAGGCAGAAGGTCATTGCTGGCTTTGGGAGAGCACTTGCCGGGGACCTGGATATGTCCCATGACTTGGGAAACTGCAAGTTAGTCCATGTGACTGAAGCCTGATATGTGATGAGCTGCAAAACTAGGTGGGTCAGATATTGAAAATCTTAAGTCTCCAAGGCACTCAAACATAATCCCATTCATAATGGAACAAGAGGAAGTGGGTCAATGATGCATTTGAAGCATAGAGAAATAGGATCAGAGTTATATGATAAACGCAATTTTGGCTATGTTCTAGAGATTGGTAGAGGGCAAGACTGAATTTAGGGAAGAGATCAGTGAAATATGAACAGGCTGAATTGGAATATGGCAGTCTGTTAAATACGAAGTTACATATTGGAGAAGAAGCACAGATCTTAGTGGCTAAATAGAAATTTATTGTTTTAAAAATGTAAATAACAAAGCAGTATATTTTAAAATAAAATCATCACATTAACTATGTTTTATTTAGTGTAAAAAGTGTGCTATTGTTCACCTAAATTGGTTAGTATTATAAAAAGTAATTATAATGTTGGCAAAGGAAAGATGAAAGCAAGTATAATCTGGCAATTGTTATCATGAATTGAAAGGCTTGCTTTTGCCCTTGGGCCTAATAATTTCATTTTGAGGCATCTCTATTGGGAAATAATGTAAAATGCATCAACACTTATCAGAATTAAAAAATTGGAAATATGTATTTCCAACGAAGAGGGAGTGGATAGCACTCAATTATGATATATCAATGTAATCTAATATTTTGAGGACATTTAAAATTATAATCACTATGTGTTTTAAATAGAGTTGCCAGATAAAACACAGGATGTTCAGCTGCATTTGAATTTCAGATTTTTTTAAATTTTATTTTATTTTATTATGTTATGTTAGTCACCATACAATACATCATTAGTTTTTGATGTAGTGTTCCATGATTCATTGTTTGTGTATAACACCCAGTGCTCCATGCAGTACGTGCCCTCCTTAATACCCACCACCAGGCTAACCCATCCCCCCACCCCCTCCCCTCTAAAACCCTCAGTTTGTTTATCAGAGTCCATAGTCTCTCATGGTTTGTCTCCCCCTCCGATTTACCCCCTTCATTTTTCCCTTCTTTCTCGTAATGTCCTCCATGCTATTCCTATGTTCCACAAATAAGCGAAACCATATGATAATTGACTTTCTCTGCTTGACTTATTTCACTTAGCATAATCTCCTCTAGTCCCATCCATGTTAATGTAAAAGTTGGGTATTCATCCTTTCTGATGGCTGAGTAATATTCCATTGTATATATGGACCACATCTTCTTTAGCCATTCATCTGTTGAAGGGCATCTCAGCTCTTTCCACAGTTTGGCTATTGCGGACATTGCTGCTATGAACATTGGGGTGCATATGGCCCTTCTTTTCACTACATCTGTGTTTTTGAGGTAAATACCCAGTAGTGCAATTGCTGGGACATAGGGTAGCTCTATTTTTAATTTTTTGAGGAAACTCCACAATGTTTTCCAAAGTGGCTGTACCAACTTGCATTCCCACCAACAGTGAATTTCAGATTAAAAAAATGAATAATTTGTTTAGTATAAGTGTGTCCTAACATTTCATGGAACATACTTAACTTTAAAAGGTATTCATTGTCTATCTGAAATTTAAATGGATCTGGGTGTTTCGTATTTTTTAGTCACTGAATCTGGCAACACTCATTTTAAAGAATCTGCAAAAAAGTACAGTTTACACCATTTAGAAGTATAAGATAAAAAATATATTAAGTGCACTCAGTTATAGGGGTTGGGGGTGAAGATATGCCTTGATAAAAGATAGTAAGGAAATACTTCAAAATCAGATCAGTGGTGGGGTTTAATTACAGATTTGTTTTTAGATTTAGTATGCTTTTTATCTTTATATTTTTCTACTACAACAAGCATGAATTAATATTTACAAGCAGAAAAAAATGTGTATATGTTTTTACAGGTTCATGTGTAATTCTATTCCACCTTTAACAATGGCAATAGCCCTGGTTTATGGGCAACGTAAGTTAGAATACTCATTGATTCCCAAATTAACATCAGACACGAAGCTCTCTCAAGTAACCCTTAGCTCCGTGGCATAAAACTGGGATTATGATTAGTACACAGCTTAAGTATCACCCACTGGCAAATTCTTCTTCATCCACCCTATCTCAATTCTCCACCACCATGCCATCAATCACCAGTGCCTCCCCATTATTCCAGAACAAACTCTTTGCCTTCTTCCACACCACTTAGCAGGGCTTCAATATGCATTTGTTGAAAAACAGAGTCAATGAATAAAGAACAGAAATAAGATCAGAAATATTAGATGGCATTTCTCATTAGGGTTAACCTGGTATATATATAGGTCCCAGTTCCATAACTTTAATGGTTTCCCAGGATTGCTTTTGCAAATACCACAGTAGAAATACATGCTCCATAAAAATGGATATAAAGAAAAATAAAGATCAGTAAAAAAATATTTCTGTAGAGAAACTTTATAGGGCTCAGGAGTCCTCAAAGATCTTTGAAAACAACAAAACTGGAAGAAAAGATTCCAAAGCATCTTACAGCTTCCAGATTTCTTCCCCCATTGGACTTCAATGTTTTCCCTCTAAAAGCCATTTCTGTGGGATCTTACCAGCCACATAGAGGATGACAGCTCTAAACCAGACTGCCTTGCTTAACACAGATTTACTTTTCATTCTGCTAGACAGTTGACCCTTGAACAACATGGGTTTGAACTGCACAGGTCCCCTTATACATGGACTTTTCCCATAAATACAGGACAGCACTGTCAATGTATTTTTTCTTCGTTATGAGTTTCTTACCATTTTCTTTTCTCTAGCTTACTTTAAGAATACAGTACATAATACATATAACGTACAAAATATGTGTTAAATGACTACATTATCAAGAAGGCTTCTGGTCAACAGTAGGCTATTAGTAGTTAAGCTTAGGGAAAATCAAAGTTATATGTGGATTTTTGATTGTTGGGGATCGGCTCCCCTAACCCCTGCATTGTTCAAGGGTCAACTGTATTTTCAGTTTTTGTATGCACTTACCTTACAAATAAGAGTTACACAAACAGCAAACAAACCAAGCATGGTCTTTTCAGATCTGACTTTGAGAACAACTCTGAGGGGCTATTAAAAAGCAGGTATAAGGTGGAGGGACCTCTCAGGCATTTTTTTCCCCACATCTGCTTGTCTTAAAGCCTCTCAGCCTCCTTCTCTCTCCTTCATTATTCCTCTCTGGCCTTTTCTGATGTTTTGATAATTGAATGATGCCACCACAGGAGCACTTCTAAAGGGATAAATCAGGTGCACCTCAGGAGTTTCTGGTCCCTCCTCCTCTCTCGGGTGCCACTGGTCTCCCGCCTGCTCCACCTCATCTTCCCTCTCCTTTCTTTATTTTTCTTCACTTTGTCCTATTTTCTTATGCTTAGCTTATGTCTCACTTCTTCATCTTTAGCATTGCCTCTTTTTCTTTTATTGTGAGAAACCTTTTTATAGCTTTTGTCCCCAAGTTTCCTTTATTCTAACTCACTAAGGCAGCTCCACACTAAGAAGCAAGCAAGTGGTCCTCAAAGCGTCTATATTCTAACAGATTTAAAAGTCACTCCTTGAACTGGAAACAAGAGACTGGGCGTATTTAATAAAGGGTTATAGAACATATGCTGAGAATGCCATTATCTCTTTTGTTCTCACATGCTTTGTTTGCAACTTATTAATCATATAAAAACAAAATACAAATCTATTGACCTTTCACCTGGTTCAAACAGCTGCAGGAGGCTCATGCATTGAACGAATTGGACACTTGAAAGAACCAAAGTGAGCACAGAACTTGAAAGGACATGTAGATATTCAAGTGTACATTGTTTGAAGAACTTTATTTTCCTCCACTCTAGATAGCCCTTGACTTTTTGCAATAAGAAACATCAGACCTGATTTTGAAGACTGAGCTCAAACTTGTTTTCTTTTTCAAGACTAATACCTTGAAACGCCATTTCAATCATGTGTGCCAGACTCCTATTTTAATATTATTTTTAATGATATGCCATAATCTTTCACTTCTGCGTTCCTTTGTACATATTCTGATCATCTAAAGTGTCTTGCCTGGGTGGCGCAGTCAGTTAAGTGTTGGACTACTGGTTTCAGCTCAGGTCCTGATCTCAGAGTCCTGAGATCGAGCCCCTCCTGGGGCTCTGCACTCAGTATGGAGTCTGATTAAGACTCTATCTCCCTCTACCCCCCAACCTCTCTAAAATAAATAAACAAAATCTTTAAAGTGTCTTCCCCACTGATGTTTCCACTCCCAAACTTTAGACGCGTAAGTCGCCAGACCTCCCCTATCACCAGCATGGCCAAGCATCCAGGCTGTGATTTTCCTTGTTAGTAATAAAAAAGAACATTCATTGTGAAAATTTCAAACAGTATCTAAGGGATTAAATTGAGAAGGATAACTTTTGTAGCCTCCTAATCCCCAATCCCACACCTCAGAGATAAAAGCAGGTAAGTTTCATGAACTTCCTTTCAACAAAATTTCTGTGCAATTAAAATCAATTAAAAGTACAAAAATTTCTTCTGGCCCATAGGACAAACATGGGATGTACTTCCCGGGCAACACATGTTGATTTTCCTTGCACTAAATGACCACAGTGTAAGGCACCGCATGCAAATACCATGCTTTGTGTGCCTTATGTAACTAGTCACCTACTAATGCACACTTTGGCTATTTCCAGCTTTTGCCATCCATCACGAACAATAGTGAATATCTTCATACACATATATTAGCATGAGTGGGGGAGGGGACATGACCACACTATAAATTTGTAAAGGTGGAAGAGCTGGGTCAAAGGATATATGCATATTTTATTTTGAAAATTGTTGCCAAAATATGTTTCAAAATTAGTTTGCAATTGTCAGTGAATATGATGGCACATATTTTGTACGTCATTAATTAAAAATGCTCCATTGTTAATGGCCGAATAGCATTATCTCACACACATGCCCCATAATTTGTGCAACAGAACCTTTGTTTATGTGGTTTTTGAGGTTCTCAACATTTGCAAAGTAAGCATCCTTGCTGAAATCTGCTTCTCTTCATTGTGTTCACTGTGATAGAACCAACAGGGCTGATTATCACCTCTTAGTTGGGACCAGAATATTATGTATTTACTTTGGAAAACAGCGTGAAAGTGTTCTCATGAGAAAGGTCAAATTTAATGAATTTATGAATATTTTTAGGACATGTAGAATGGCAGATGAATAGAGGCCCAGAAAGTAATTATTGTTTGTGGGTGGGAAGGAGGGTACAGAAGAGAAATCTATAACGATCCATTATATTTGAAATGAATTACAGTATATAAAAATTTTAAATGCTTTTTGGAAATTGTACCACTATAATAGCCTTCTTAAAAGTATCATTCTCCTCCTCTAAGGTAGGCAACAGTTTGGAGAATTCTTCATAAAAATGGACCGGCACAGGGAAAATAAAGTCCTATACACACTAATATGTACAAGAACTCAAAGGAATATCTGACACCTTGTCCCCTCATCATCCCACGTTAGGGTTTATCAACAGCCATTGACATTGGCACAAATTAATTTTCTGTTGGAGAACTGTCCTGTGCACTATAGGATGTGTACCAGCATCTCTGGTCATTGCACATCAGATGCCAGGAGCGCCCCACCCAATCACAGATGTCTTCAAACACCACCAGATGTCCCCTGTGGACACATCCCCTGGAGCAGAGAAGCACTCCCCAACAGTAACATCCACCAAGCCCCAGTCAGGGGCACAGAGTTTAAGGATAATGCAGAACAAAAGATCACTTGCAGAAAATTCTGCATTAAAGACAAAGAGCAAAATAAGCAAAGAAGGGGGAGGAAAGCCAGAGGAAACAAAAGCAATATAAGGAGCAGAAGAAAAGTTTAAGCTATACTATGATTAATATCTTCAGAGAGATTAGGTTAGACAGCATCCATGAAATAAATATAAGCTCTTATTTAAAAGTACAAGAACAAGACCTCTTGGTTATTACAATTACGATGCTTAAAATAAAACTTAATAGAAGGACTAAAAGGTAAAGTTGAGAGTTCTTTCAGAAAGTCACACAGAAGAGCAAATAAGTGGAAAATGGAGTAAAAAAGGCAAAATTGGGGAATCTATTTAGGAAATCAAAATTCAAAGAAAATAGAGGAAGTCATCAAAAAATAATACGAGAAAAGTTCTGCATGCAATGCTTGAGAATCAGAATAATATCTGGCTTTTGTAGCAAAGGAAAATAGGAGAGAAATAATGAAATGCTATCCCTTAAAATTTTGACAAAAAATAATATTTAACTAGACATTTCTAATAAGCCTAGCCATCAATCAAGCGTGATGGCAAAATGAAGACATTATCACAAATACCTGTCTCAAAATTGTACCTTAAATGCACCCTGTCTTAGAAAACTTCCATTGAATAAACTTCACCAAAATGCGGGGAGATCAAATAACAAAGAATGGGAAAGAGAATCTTCAAAATCATGTTTGTTTGTTTTTAGAGATTTTATTTATTTATTTGAAAGAGAGTGAGCAAGAGAGAGACAGAGAGACAGAGAGAGCAGGGGGAGGGGCAGAGGGAGAAACAGACTCCCCGCTGAGCAGGGATCCAGACATGGGGCCAGATCCCAGGACTCCAGGATTATGGCCTGAGCCAAGGCTTAATCAACTGAGCCACCCAGGTGCCCCTTCAAATCATGTTTAAGGGAGTCTCCCTGATACTGAAAACTTAGGGAGCAACTTGTTCACAGTGGAAGTGGGATGAAAGGACACAAGCATGGTATAGCCAAGGGAAAACAATGGAACCAATCAGACTATTTCATGTGCTTGACCTTGGTTAGAAAGATCATGCAAGTTTGTGAGAGAGATGGGGAAGAAAACGTGATCGCTCTCTGTACAAAGCTAAACAAATGAAAAAAAATTATTACCTGCAGAAAAAAACCCAACAACACAAAGAGCTGTGAGAGAAATGAAATTGTTCATTACATGTCTTAGCTGTGAGCAGTATTTAAATAAGTGTGGTAATGGAAACATTGACTCTTGATATTTTTTTAATTGTGACAAACATTAGAAGAATGACAGGACATAAGAAAAAATATGCCCGTTGTTTCTAAGTGAGTTATAGCCTTCTCTTTAATAGCAACATCAAAGAAAGAATCAAGATAGTAGTATAAAAGCAATACTTAGGAATGTGCATAACTGCTAAATGAAATAGCTAGGTGTTAAAAGCAGATGATCTGGGAATCAGAATCTAGGATTCTGGAGAGTAGATAGGAAATTTCTCTTTTGTAAAATAAGCTTTTGGTATTTCTTTAGTTAACTCATAAAATACAAATTGATTTTACACAATTCTGGGCAACCCTACACAAAAAGTCCGGATGCTAGTGAAACTTGATGTGTGACTTTGGACCTCCCAACCCAGACCTACTGAATTATAATTACTGGCAATTGAGCCCAAGAATCAGCATTTTTATAAAAGTTCCTCAATTGATGCTTATGCAGATTAATGTGTAGAAAAAAATCATCTATGATATTCAGGTATTAAAGTCTCAGGATATAGGGGCACCTGGGTGGCTCAGTTGGTTAAGCATCTGACTCTTGATTTCAGCTCAGGTCATGATCTCAGGGTCATGAGATTGAGCCCCGTGTGGAGCTCTGTGTAGAGCACTGAGCCCGTTCCAGGCTGAGCATGGAGCCTGCTTAAGATCCTCTCTCCCCCTCTCTTCCTCTCCTTCTGCCTCCCCCCACTTGCTCGTGCTCTCTCTCTCTCTCAAAAATAAATAAATGAATGAATGAATGAATAAATAAATAAATAAAACAAAATAAAGTCTCGGGGTATAATTCACAAAAACAATATCAAAATAATTTTATGGTTCAATATGTGTGGAATATTTCAATACATGGATTAATATACATATATATTCAACAATATATATACGCTGTTCATCACCATTGGAATACCGCTAGCAGATCAAATGTTAAGGTCTATGTTGCCAAAAAAAATTCACCTGCTGGGTACTTAGTTTTAACCTGTGCTTAGCATAGCACTTAAATCTTCAATTCCAGACCCTGGATAGTTCTACCATAAATATAAATACTCTGCCTAAGCGCCATTTGACCGATCTATCTTTACAAATAGGGGTTCATTAAAAGCATAAGACCCACATTCCCTGAATGTTTGCCTTTTGCCTTCTCTCCAATAGTCATTTCTTTGTTTCTTACAATAAACAAAGGAATATAATCACCTCTACAAAGCAGGTGATGTGAAGTCTAGCTGATGTTGTGTAAATGAGGAAAGTTGTAGAAGGATGAGCAACACCACCCACACTCCATGACTTTGGGGAGCTGGGGTAATCCCTGCATATCATGAATTTTGATCTTTAAGTTCATTTAGGCCATGGGGAGCTAATTAATTCTATTTTACTGTTCAATGATGAACAATAGATTAGATAATAAACACTGGCTAGAATGTTTTTTCTTTAATCTCTGTTAAAAGCCTGAAATTAAAAAGAAAGGATTTTATTATAAAATGCAGGGCACACCATCATCTAAAACCAGGACTTTGGAGGGAAAAAAATCCTGAAGAAAATATCTTCATATCAAAAATAAATATGAGGCCAGTATTACCCAGACAGCAAAACCAAAGACAGTACGAAATTTAAAATAAAAAAACAGTAACAAAATCTACAGAACAATATCTCTCGAAGACTTCAATGCAAAAATCCTCAACACAACCTTAGAGGGAATTCAACAAAGTGTAAAAAGAAGTATACAATGTGACCAAATGGGATTTATTCCAGTTATGCAAGGCTGGTTCAATATTCACAAAGAAATGGATGTAATCCACCATATCAACAGGCTAAATAAGAAAAAGCATATAATCAAATCAATTAATGCAGAAAAAGCATTTGACGAAATCCACTACTCATTCATGATAAAAACTCTCAGCAAGTCAGGAAAAGAGAGGAATCAAATTAATTTGATAAAGAGCCAGTACAGAAAACATACAGCTGACATCTTAATGATGAAAAACTGAATGCTTTCCCTTTAAGACTGGAACAGGGAAGACCCTCCACTCTCTCTAAGATTGTTAACATATGACTGGGAGTATGCCCGTGCCATACAGAAAAGAAGAGAAATAAGAAGACTCGAGATTGGAAAGGAAATAATAAAACTCTTGTCACTGTAGAAAATTCCAAAAAGGAATCTACTCCGAGGGGGGGAAAAAAAGGCTTCCCATGACTAATAAGTGAGCAAATCCACAGGAGCAAACACCCACAAATATCTACCACATTTCAATATAGTACTAACAATGAACATACAGAACTAAAATTTTAAAAAATACCATTTATAATTGCATCAAAGAAATGAAATACTTAGCTATACACTTTGGAAAAACTTGTACAGGATCTATGCAAATGAATACAAGCAAAACTGAGGACACTGGTGTCATGTGTCCATGTTAATATCCTGGTTGTGATTGTATACCATAGTTTTGCAAAATGTTAACATTGTAGGGAATTGCACAAAATGTACAAGAGATCTTTATATTATTTCTTACCACTGAATGTGTAACTATAATTAGCTCAATAAATTTTTCAATTAAAAAAAAACAAAAACAAAACAAAAAATTTCAATTAAAAATCAATGAGTTCAAATTTATGGATAAAAGATAAAGGATAAATATAAATTTTAATGCAAGTGGCTTATACCTTATCAGATGGGAGTAGGTGGTATTTTACATGTTTCTCACCAAAATCATAACAACTTCAAGCACAACAGAATGCATACATACAAACTAAAAGTAATCATGAAAATATCTACTATGAAAACTTAACTGGTTTATACCACACAGGGAATGGTCATGTAGCCTGGCAGAACACTTGTAAAACACCACGTATGATTCCAGAGATCACCACCCTGAGCCTCAGTCTCCTCCTCTATAAAATAAGGACTTGTTTCTATAGCAGCATTGTTCAACTCAGTGTAAAGCACAAAATTAAGTCACATATTTTAAATTTTCTAGCGGCCGTCTTGAAAGAAGTAAAAAGAAACAAGTGAGATAAATTTTATTATATGTTTTGTTAACCGATTATATCCAAAATATTATTATTTTCAATGTGTAAGAATGTTAAAAATCATTATTTTTCCACTTTTTTCTATTAAGACTTCAAAATGCTTATCTTCCACTTACACCACACTCAGTTCAGACTAGCTGTATTTCAAGTGCTGAACAGCCGCATGAAGCTTGTGGTTACCATATTCGATAGTCCAGGTCTAGGTGATTTCTGACACTCCTTTTCTCACTTTAAAATTTTAAAATTCTAAAAGATACATATCTTTAAGAGTCTAAGTTGCAATAGTTACCTACTCCCCTCCTCCAGGTCGCACTCATGTCTCAGCTACAAGCTTTACATTTAAAGCAATCAAAAACATCAAAGCTTTTGTCAAGGAGTCATTTCAGTACCAAAGACCATGGGTACCACTAGTGTTGAACACAATATCTTCAACACCTTTGTTGACGTAAGGTGTCCTTTGTGGTTTGCAGGGTGCTCAGGTGGAAAGGTAGTGAATCAGAGGTGGGAGCAGGGCTGGTAAGAGGGGCATAGATGTTTCCTATGAGCCAGCACTTTGTCTGCTTGGCTTTGTGTCCTTGCAGGTGGGCATTCTCATCTCTCTTATCTTGAGCCAAAAGACAGCAAGAGAGGGATCCAATTGTGCAGCTGCTTCCCCAGGTTGGCAGTGACAGCAACAGGCTGTATCTATGCTCAAGGCTCTCAAGCTGTAGCTGGGAGGTTTCCAGCAATCAAAGAACTTGAGTAAACAGCCTCTTATCTTCCCTGGAGTCTCTGTGCTGACTGGAGGGATCATTTAGACATCAGCACATCTCACTTGTATGCTGTTGGTCTCTTAACAAACCCTAGCCCACAGCAAATATTAGAAGCCCTTGATTCTTATTGATTCACAACATGCCTTCATGAGACATCAAGTGACTTTCCCTTAGGCACCTCACTTTCTGCCTTTGTGAATGAAGAGCAATATACAATAATCACTGCTACCTATTGAATACCCGTTGTGTGCCAGGATGAGCGATTGTGCTTTATAAATGATATCTCATTTACTTCTCACAACAACACCATGGGTTAGGTATCATTATTTTTACATTATATAAAATAGTACCAAGATATCCAGAAGTTACAATAACTCTTTGAGCTCTCCCAGTCTGAGAAGAACAGAAGCAGAATTCAAGTTCTGATCTCTGTGATGACAAATTCCAAAACATTATGAAAGAGCACAGTAAGGCCTGGTGAGACAATAAGGTAATGTCATCAGAGAATTGGGATCTCCAGTGATGCTCCCATAATGCTGATGAATAAAAATCATCCTCTGCAGTGGCAAGCCCTGCCTTAGATGTCAGTTAACCAAGAGCATCACTGTTGGACTTAAAGGACATTTTCTTTTCCACCTTCACAACGTGAGGGGACAGGAGAACCTTCTACACTCAACACTTCCATGGAAGACTTCCATCTTTTTACTGTAATCCCTTGAGGGTAGAAGAGGGCAGTGGGATATGATCCTTCACCCTTTTAGGATTTAGCTCATCTCACTCTCTTGAGCCAGTTTGGAATTGCCAAAGCTGTGGCTCCAGCCCCTTGATCCCGTGGGAAGGGATGCAAAGAAGTTGTGGGTATGTCCCTCGATGACATGGGTTCTGATATTGCCAGAATGGAATAAAGGGCTTTTCTATAGAAGCAAATCTCCCTTAAGGAAAATGAGATTTGGCACCAACCAAGGGCCAGCCTCTACCCTACCTGCAGTAAGATTCGGCATGATGTGGTGTCTCATGAGGCTGGCTGCTTCTCTCATGCGGCCCCGTGGCTTCTTAAACAAGTTCCTTGGAAGAACTTCATAAAGCAGTTCTGAAGGACACTGCTGCAAACTGCCCTGTTAGCTCAGAACTAAACAGTCCAGCCACAACATAGAGACCTGAGTATTTTTCTAGCAGAAATAAGAAATACCTGGGACCCCACAGAAGTGGCCCCTGGGAAGTCACTCCCTTCAGGAAGCAGAGCTCATATGGACAACTACTAGGTGTTACTATTAAGAGGCTCTGGGAAGACACTGTGAGCCCCTGACCCAGGAGATGCTACTGCAAACAAGACGTGGCAGAAGGGGACCATGGACAGAGCATCATGTACAGAAAATGCCACTGTTGAAGAATGTTGCCTTTTCTGGGTCGGGAGGAGGTCATTCTCCATCATCTGCCTCTTGGGGAAAACTGAGGGATGGTTATTCAGCTGCCTTCCTTTTCTCGGAGAATTGGGGAATGATTGTGTCTTCACAGGACACTAGACCATAATGGACCTTTAGCAATTTGGGTTTGTGGTTAGTCTTGACACAATGATTCAAATCCTAGATCTACAAGTAACCAGGTTAGATCCAAAGAAAAGAAATATGTTGCAATATATAATTGTAGGATTATTATTTGTCGATTTATGATTGAAATAGCCTATTAATTTTTACTATTATTTTACTATGAAAATTGGTTCTTTTAAATTTTCAATACAAAATATGCCCTTCTAATAACACAAAAATAATTTATTGTCAGAATAGAGGTCTTCTGGAAATAGCCAACATCTAATAACAAAAGGTCTGATAAATGCCCAGCTAAGTCATTAAGTTGTCCTTATTTGTGTTTTAAGTCACTATTTTCATTGTTATTTCCCAGATAGATAAACTTATACAAATGTCAAGCTGTCACATTTATGTATTGTTGTAAGAGAAATTTCTTGGTGATTTGGCAGGCATCCACAGAACTGACTCTTGAATTATTGCCAAATTGCAGTGGATCACTGGTTTCAGAGGTAGTGTAAAATAATGAGAAAGAACAGAGTTTTGAAGTCAGTCCCATTGTGGGAGTCCCAGCTCTGCCATTTACCATCTTGCTCATTTCTATCACCCTACTTCAAGCCACCATCTTTTTTTTTGCCTGGGTCACTACAGTAACATTTGAATTGATCTCTCTGTTTCCACGTTACTACTCATCCTTTCTAATCCATTACCTTGTAGTGTTATGTTTCTGAAACTGACACAAGATTATGTACATATAACTACCAGGCATAAAGCCCTCTGATGACTTCCAATTATACTTTAAATGACAAAATTCAAAATCCTTCCCATGGTTCACATGATCTGTCCTCCACTGAGCTCTCAGCTCATCTCATAACAATCACCTTGTTTATCCATCCCATCAACATTGAGCCCCTAGAAGTTCCTCAAACACAACAATTTTTTCCAACCACAGCCCTTAAACTTTGTCTTAGTTCTGCCCATAACACTCCCCTCGATGTTACATAGCTCCCTTGGCCTCATCCTTCAGGCCCACATTCTTCTGAGATTTCTGTAAGCTCCTCCCCTCACTTCAGGAATTCCCCATTCTACTTCTTTTACCCTATTTTTATCTTTGCATGTATCATTATATGAAAATAAATTGTCACTTGATTACTGTGTAACTTTCTTCACTAGAAAGTGAGCTCCAGAGGGACAAGTATTGCATCTGTATCTTCTACTTTCCTATCAACATGCTTACACAGTGTCTGGTCCTTAGGATGGGATAGGTAAATATTTCAGAATAGAATGATTTTCAAAATGAATGATTTTCAAGTCAGCAAAAATGCATCACTATGATCAGCCTTTATTATGTGTGTCATTTTAATTTATTTTACAAGCATTCACTGTGTGTCTACAGCATACCTGGGTCATTGCATACTTTTGAGAAGCTGTGTAACTGTCATGTAGTCATATTAAATGCCACTTCTCTGCTGCCATTTCCCTTGACCCTTAAGGTTTTCAACATAATTGGCTACCCCGTTCTCTTGGACTCTCTGACACTTCATGCTAATAATTGTCCTCCTAAATCACTACTTGCACATCTCAGTCTCCTTTGCTGGTTCATTCTCCTCCATGTATTCTCTGGTTGTAGTCCAGGCATGAGCATGAGGATCTCTTATTTCCAGCTGTGTAGTCTCTCTGAATGACTTTCCCAGTCCCATGGTATTAAACACCAATCACTGCTGCTGACTTTTACTCTACAACTCAGACATGACCTCTCCCAAGAGATTCAGACTTATATAGCTAATGGCCAAGTTGACATCTCTACTTAATGTTCATGTCTAAATCAGAAACTTAACATTTCCAAGGTTGATCTCTTGCTTTTCTCCCTAATGTGTTTCCCTACCTCTACTATTCTACACTTCACTAAATGTATCCCAAACCACCCAGTTGTTCAAGCTCAAACTTTTAGAAACTGGTCTTCATTCTCTTCCTCTTCATCCCTCACATCTAATCCATCAAAAATTCCTATTGACTCTGTGTCCAAAAATTACCCCCAGTCTCTCCATTTTTGTTTACCTCCACTACCATCCTTATCTCTTACTGGTCTCAGTATTTCAAGTCTTTCCTATATCTGTTTCCCCAGATGATCTATTATCAACCCCTAACCATGATCTTTTAAGAACACAAATTAGAGCATCTCATTTCACTTCTGAAAACCCTCCTTTGTTTGCCCATTACAGAGGGGAAAAAAAACATATACCTTATAATGGATCATGAGGGCGTCCTGGCCTCTGCCTACTTTTTTGACTACATGTCTCTACTGACTACATAATTTACTTGGCCTGAGACACTGGACTTCTTTCTCATGTGAAACTTATTGTTACCTTTGGTCTAGTTATTTCCTCTGCTGGAAATCTCTTCCTTTTGCTCCTATCATCATTCAGATCTCAACTTAAATATCACTCCTTTGTAAAAGCTTTTCTTAGCTGCCCATCTGAAGTTACAAGCAGACTGTCTAGGACATCTCTGTATGTTAATTGTCTCAATAGTGCTTATCAGTAACTGATATCATTTTCTTTTTATTTCACTACTTTATTTTGTATCTCTTTCACTCTATAGGAAAATAATTTGATGAAAGCTGAAACTTATCTTTCTCATCACTGCCTCTCAGCCCTAAAAAACAATAAGTGGTACATCAGAGGATTCCAATTCATATTTATTTAGATGATAACATAACATGATGTCTATGACCTTAGCCCCAGAACACAAGTCCATGTCTTAAAAAGGCTCACAGTGCCTTAAGTAGTTCATTCTCTGGTCTGTTAAGGAGACTTCAGTCTTCAAGATAATGATCTATTTTTAGCATTGAAAAATCAATTCCAAAAGTCACTTCTCTAGGAGGCCTTCCTCTGAGATGCAAATAGCTTTGGGTGAAGCATTATTTTTTTTAATTTTATTTATTCATTTGAGAGAGCATGAGAGAGAGTGAGAAAGAGAGAGAGAGCATGAGAGGGGGGAGGGTCAGAGGGAGAAGCAGACTCCCTGCTGAGAGGGAAGCCCAATGCAGGACTAGATCTGAGGACACTGAGATCACAACCTGAGCTAAAGGCAGACGCTTAACTGACTGAACCACCCAGGCACCCTGGGTAAAACATTATTAAACCATAAATACCTTCATGTGCATTTCTACATCATTTAAATAAGGCAATTTCTCAGTAAGATCTTAAAGGATTGGCCTCCTAGACTCTTTGGTATTTTTTGTTTTGCTTTTTATTTGTAGTTTCAAGTTTTTATTTATAAATTCCAGTTAGTTAACATATAGTGTAATATTAATTTCACGTGCAGAGTTTAGTGATTCATTGCTTACATATAACACTCAGTGCTCATCACAATTAGTGCCCTCCTTAATACCCATCACCCATTTAGCCCATTCCCCTGCCCACCTCCCCTCCAGCAACCCTCAGCTTGTTCTCCATAGTTAAGAGTCTGTTTTATGGTTTGCCTCTCTTTTTTAACCTCATATGTTCATCTGTTTCTTTCTTTCTTTTTTTTTTTCATCTGTTTCACTTCTTAAATTCCACATATGAGTGAAGGGGGCTGTTTAATTTTGACCAAAGAAGAAGGAAGTGAATGATCAAGAGTGTGGGCATTGTTAAGGAAGGTTAACCAGAGAGACATCACTCCTGGGGTCCTTGTGTCATTATGTGCAGGATTCTGAGTGCAATTTAGATATAGAAAAAATTTTTGCTTTCAATATTTTATATATGACCTCACCTGACAATCATTCCTTCATCTTTGAAAATGACCTGTAGAGTCTTACATGATCTTCACGCATACCTCCATTCTCCAGAAATACTTCCTGTTTCTCTCTCCACTCCAAGAACCCCAAATTTCCTGTTATACCTAATCATTGCTGGCATGCTATCTCTTCTGGACCGCTGTACTGTTCCTGCTGGCTGGAAAGCTATTCTGCCAAATGCCCTAAGTCTCACTCCCTTACCTCCACAAGGTTTTTGCTCAGAAATCACCTTCACAATGAGACTAGCTCTCACAACTCTATTTAAGATTATAAGCCCAGCCTCACCCCCAGGCACCCATTGCTACTATAGCACTGCCTATTCCTTTTTTTTTTTTTTTTTTGCTTCTTTAATTTTTGCCTTACCATTATTATTATCTGATATGCTATATATTTTATTTATTTATTGTCTTGCTTCTCCCGTTAGAAAATAAGTTTCAGAAGTGTTGCCTGATTTTATTGTATCTATTTTTCCAGGGCCTAGAAGAATGCATAGTACATAGTAGATACTCAATACACATTTACTCAATGAACACTCACTGAATACTTCCTATCAGCTCTCTAACAGATGGGGAGAATCAGACATTTCCATGAATCATATACAGTTGACTAAGTGAAAAGCATAATGGGGTTATTTTTTTTCCTCCCAAAACCTGAGTTGGACAGATAATTAATAAAACACAAATAAAAGTAGTAAGTAGTTCTACTACTACAATAGTTCCCAGGTAGGAGCATCTTTTCTCCCAAGGGATATTTGGTGACGTCTGAAGACATTTGTGGTTGTCACAGTAGGAGTTACTACGAGCATCTAGGGGTAGAGGCCAGAGGTACTGTGAAACATCCTAGAGGTCACAGGACAGCCCATCTAGCAAAACTAAGACTAAACAAAACCCAGACTAAGATGTCAGTCATGCAGAGTTTGAGAAATCCTGTACTGCTAGATAAATGTTAAGGCTTCTCTTATTCTAAGTATTGAGCTTTTTTACTTGAAAGAACGATTCATTATGGCACAAATTTTATAGTCATTTCCTTTGAACTGTTAGGGTTTTTAAAGATAATGTAAAATATTTTGCCAGTGGAAGGATGAGGAAAAGTGGTTTACTTAAACTGTTCAATGAGGCTAGAATTCCTTTTATATTAAAAAAAAAAATCTTTTTACTACTTTTAAAATAGCACAAAATAGTACTTTGAGAGTGAGAAGATATGTTGATTTTATGCAAATCGTGAGGCTTTAAGATATATGATCAGCATGAATTATGTTACCAAGAGTTTTTTTCTAGACACTCTACATAGTTTATTGATAAATATGCTATATTTATCAGAGAAGCTTTATAAATTAAGAAGCACTAAAATAAATATATATTCCTACTGCAATCTCAAATCTACAGTTGAAATACAGTAATTTGACACAAGTGCTAAGACTTAAAAAATAGTTCTCAAGCTGACTTAAGAAAATATTCTTTTCTATCATAAAGAAATGACATAACACTTTGTATAAAGCATTCATCAGCTGAGAAACATTTTGACAAATAATAAAATAAAATTAAAAAAGTAAAGTTTCCTAAATGACTTCCATATTTATGTGAACATTCCTTCATTCACTTTAACTTCCAGACCACATTTATTTAGTGCCTACTATGTGTCATGTAAAGAAAATATAAACTATGCTCTCTAGCATCCTACAATCCAGTAACAGAAATAAGATGAACCTACAGAGAACTAAAATACAAAATGGAAGTGTTAAGGGGCAAAAGAGGTTTAGAAAGGGGTAGCAGGAGGAGAGAAGTCTGCATAAGGCAAGTGGTTTTTAATCTAAGCTTCGGGGAATGAATAGAATTTCCACAGAAGAGGGCCTTCCTGGTAGGAGTAGTAACAGGGATCAAAGCCTTGGTGGATGGAGGTGCCCGAAGTATGGGGATGGTTCTGTACCTGACTATTTGCATTTGTTTTGAGTGCAACATAAATGAAAAGGTGTTTTGTGGGAAAGAATTGGTTATTTAAATTAAAGAGGGTCAGATTCTTGAAGACTTTAAATGTCAAGCTGTTGGCATTCCGATGGAGATAGAAGTACTTACATGATAAGAGGTATTAAGGAAAATCCTTGAAGAAGTAATATATAGATGAGATGATGTGAGCAGAGGCTGCAGTCAGCAAGAACAGTTGGAAACCCATCAAAAGAGTTCTCAAAAGAGGTAACCAAGGTCTGAACTGGGATGCTGACAATGGGAACAGATATATGAAACTTTGTGGAAGAAGAAACAGTTGGACTTGACAACTCTTCCATGAAGGTCAGGAGTTACGGAGAAGGGTCAAAGGTGGCTGGGATATGTCACATGTAAGCAAGTGTGGGGGGTGATGGTAACTTTAAAAGAAACCAGGACACTAGGAATCAGGGCACATTTGGGGAAACAGAAAATATGTTTGATTTTTAACACATTGAATTTAAAGACAGGACATTTCATCCAAATGAAGATGTCAAGACTGATGCTTCAATAGGGGCCCGCAGTTCAGAAGAGGGCCCAGCCAGCATAAAGATGCTGTTTTGGAAAGTGTTCTAGTTGCTAAGATTGCTAAAGCCACAGGATGGGTTAGTAAGCCTGACCTGCATTAGGTGCTGTATAAATGGTTTCTTTAGTTAAGTTCATAGCTCAGTAAGTTACTTATTAGATCCTTGCTTTGCAGAAGAGAAAATGTTTCCCAGGGACATTGATTAATGTGCTTGGTCACAAATGCATAATCACACAGCTGGTAAGAGGCAGACCCAGGATTCAAACTAAGGTCAGCCTGATTCCTATGTTTCCACTGTGTTATATGGTTAAAGGAGGAGCAAAGGCAAAGAACAGGCTGATGTGTGATGTATTGGAAGATGCCAATACATAGAAAGAAGATGCTGTTCACATTTATTAATTTGTTTCTCTTCTGTCTTATTGCATTTGTAACCAAGCTGCCTGGCACAAGGAATATCACTGTCATGTCTCAGAAAATCATTTGTCTTGAGCCATTATGATAGACATAGATTCATTTTTTCATTGATCCCAAAATAAGCTAAGGGTTTGTACAAACTGACGGTTATAAAAAGTAGGAACTTTATTATTGGCATCTTCTGAATTAGTTTGTATTGAGAGGATAAGTCAAATTGTGCTTTCAGGGTATGCTCTGTTAAACTAACAAATTTCATTTGGGGATACTCCCTGGTTTTGATACAAACATCGTTACTAGGTAGTTACTGTGTAACATATAGCACTCCCCTTCTTATTCCACCTTGGAATGAGCTGAGGATATGACTCGTAAGTTTGCACAAAATGAGAACAGTGCTTCCAATTCTTAATGAGCAGGATTTATGTGCCCACTACATTGTAGGATCGAAGCATCATCAGAGTCCAGATAGAGAGCAAGAACACAAGATGTTATAAGCACAAAGTAGGGACTCAAAAATTACTTTCATCAATAACCTTCTGGTGCCTGTGACCACATTATCCACTCCTGCTTTTAATTTGTGTGTTGTTGTGGTTGTCATTGTTGTGGTTGTTATTGTTGCTTTGAACAAGCCTAGTCAGGAAAGAGGATGCCAGAGATTGGGTCCAGGGTGTGTATGTGATTAGAACATTAAACCTGTGGCAGCATTATCTTTAACCTTGAACACCTTAAAAGGAGTTAACACACATAGCCACATATCTAAAAAAATAGAGATTTAAAAACCTACAAGCTGTTTAATTTGTATCCCTAAAGAAAAATTTTACATCTATTGAATTATGTTTATATCTGCAGGAATTAACAAGCCTTACTCAAGATCCACATACATATTCAACTCTATGACAAATGGAAGATTATTTTGATGGCAAAAGAGATTATTTAAATGTTTGAGATAGCTTTTGAGTATTTTCTATTGGCAAAAGTTAGTGAAATGAGGAAAATATTGTGATCCTTCTAAAGGTCAGTGATGGAAAGAAAACCAAAAATGAAACTACACAAAAATAAAAAGCTTCTGCACAGCAAAGGAAACCAGCAACAAAATGAAAAGGCAACCTACCGAATTGGAGAAGATATTTGCAAATGACATATCAAAGAAGGGGTTAATATAAAAATATATATAAAGAACTTATACAACTCAACACACACACACGCGCGCACACCACAAATAATCTGAATTTTAAATGGCACTTGATTTGAAAATACATTTTTCCAAAGAAGACACAGATGGCCTACAGACACATGAAGAGATTCTCAACTTCACTAATCATTAGGAAAATGCAAATCAAAACACTAAGATATCACTTTATACCGGTCAGAATGACTAGTATAAAAAAGGCAAGAAATAACAAGTGTTGGCAAGGATGTGGAGAAAATGGAACCCTGTGCGCTGTTGGTGGGAATGCAAACTGGTGCAGCCACTCTGGGAAACAGTATGGAGTTTCCTCAAAAAATTAGAAGTGGAAATACCATATGATCCAGTAATTCCACTACTGTTATTTTCCCAAAGAAAACAAAAAACACTAATTCCGAAAGATATATGTATGCCATGTTTATCTTGGCTATTGTAAACAATGCCCAAGTGTCCATCGCTAGATGAATGGATAAAGTAGATACACACACACACACACACACTTACACACACACACAATGGAATATTACTCAGCTGTAAAAAGGAATGAAATCTTGCCTTTGAGACAACATGGGTGGACCTAGAAGATATTATAAGTGAAATAAGTCAGACAGAGAAAGACAAATACCATATGATTTCACTTATATGTGAAATCAAAAAACAAAACAAAACAAACATACAAAAAAGAAACAGACCCATAAATACAGAAAACTGGTGGTTGCCTGACAGAAAGGGATTTGGGGGATGGGTAAAATGAGTGAGGGGGAGTAGGAGGAACAGGCTTCCAGCTATGGGATGAATAAGGCATGGGGATGAAAAGCACAGCATAAGGAATATAGTCAATAGTATTGTAATAGCCTTGCATTGTTAGAGACGGTAGCTACACTGGAGTGAACATAGCGTAACACATAGAGGTGTTGAATCACTACATTGTACAACTTAAAACTAATATAACATTGTGTGTCAACTATAATAAAAAAGGAACCAAAAAGAGCAGGCATAAGCTTCATGGGAATACACTCTTTTATGATTTATACATATTTCTACACACTAAAAATGTTTCTGTTGGGGCCAGCTGTTGTCTCAGTCCACTCCAGTACACTGGTTAATAGAGAGCATCTGCAATAGCCTGGGCAATCTGCTGTTTGGTCAGGTATTTCTCCCTTCCAGGCACTAGAGGGCACTAGAAGGTGTGGAGACCAGAGGAGTAAGCTCCTCTACATTTTCCACCTTTATCATAGCTTCTATCATAATTAACACCTGCAGAACACTCCGGTAGCTTTCTCAACATGTGCTTGAAATGTACAAGCTTTTAAGAGCCCTCCTTTTTACTCACCTTGAATTTAATGCACATTTTCTCATTAGAGGTAGGTTGAGAAATTGAAGTCAGGGAGGTAAGTAAGGAGAAGGGAGCAAAAACCACATACACATAGTCTTTCATCAAGAAAAAAACATTGCCAAAAACAAACAGTCTATTTTTAATAGCCTTACCCTTTCCTTTCATTACCCCATACGTATCTTCTTCACAATGACATATAAAACTATGCTTGATACTCTAAGGAAGAATGGGCACATGAACCAAGAGTTTTGATATGACAAAGCAACAGTACAATGAGTTTAAAACAGAGGATTTTGTATTTAGGAGCTTTTCCCATATTGATAGATGCTTGACTGGTTTTATCTCATCATCAACCTTGGAAGCTATTAGCAAAGGAGATTGCCATTTACCATCTGTGATGTCCTGACAATAACTTGATATTGTTCTGAAGGTTTAATTCAAATTGATTTAATTCTGCAAACATTTATTAATCTCATAAATGCTTGGTCCCGTACTAGAGGTTAGGGGATACCAAGATGAACAATATAAAATTGGTTTGTTGTTTTGTTTTGTTTTGCTTTTTATTTCAAAGGACTTAAAGCTTTATAAAAATGGTAAGACAGGTATATTAGAAAGTATAATACAGAGCAGAACGTAAGAAAATTTATAAACAAAATGCTCATTCATTCATTCACATATTCAGTAAATGTACGTACACTGATTAAAACAATAGATTTGGGTCTTGTTCTATCTTCATAGAATTGTCAGTCATTTGGGGAAAAGACAATAGACAAATAAGATAAACAATCCTTTGCCATACAAAGAGGTTCTGAAAATCTGTCCTAAAAGGGTGGGGGAAGAAAAATTTTCATAGGATCTCTCAGTATAGGAGCAACACATTCTAACGAGAAGGGAAAGAGCATTCTAGGTACATTAAACAGCTAACGTGAAGGTCCTAAAAGAGGAAAGAGCTTGCCATATTAAAGGAACCCAAAGAAGACCAGCAGGCTGGAGTATAATAAATGGTATGCAGAGAACCAGGTTATATGGATCCTTGCAGATGACAGCAGGGGCTGAAAAACAGAGCACATCTAGCCACAGGGAACAAAAAGGCTTCATAAAGAAGATTCTTATTTGAGAAAGATGAATATGATTTTGATAAGCATGAGAGTGGAAAGCAAGACTTCTGAATAAAAGCAATTCTATGAACTTCATGTCTGTTTTGGACCCTAACAAGTGCAGGGTAAAGCTCTGGCACTTGGGTAGTAGGCTGGAAGCACAGGTTGGAACACATTATAGAGAACATGGAAAAATTAATGGTTCATTAGGGGAATGAGGGGATCACAGACAGTATTACTGTTGAGGAGTGATACTGTGTAGTTCTGGTTCAGGAAGTCTAATTTGGCAGCAGCATGTGTTATATACTGAAAGAGATGGAAAAAGAATTTAGAGGGAGTCCCTAAAATCTACAATGATAGTCAGTGAACAGGGCATTAGAGTCTTAGGGTGATAGCAGTGGAATGAGAAAGAAGGACAGAGATGATCACTGCCAAGGCAAATTGGAATCTAATTGATTGTGAGGATCAAGATAGAAGGAAAAGACAAAGAAAACTCAAATTTAATCTTGGGTAACTGAGAGAATATTAATGTTCCTACTGGTTAGTTATGGCTAAGCAACATGCTGGTGAATTCCATGTGTGAGAGAGAGTGAGAGGAGGAAAGAGAGAGAGAGAGAGAGAATTGAGAACTGAATAAACAAAACCAAGTAATTGGGAAGGATTACAGCAATACTATAAGGACGGTCGTACAGCTCTTGAAGCCATTATCCAGTATCCAGATTGCAGTGATAGAAAAACGGAAGTTCAACTAAAGAGCAAATTATTGAGGATAAGATGGTATGTTGTTTTCAAAGAGGTTTGATTTGAGATAATAATAGAAAGACAACAAGCCACTGCAATGCAGACAGAGAGCTTCAGAGAGACCAAGCCCAGAAAAAAGAACATTGGGAGTATTCTGTGTAGGAGCAGCAGTTGAAGTGCTGAGAGAGAATGTGTGGAAGAAGCACAAGATGACGTGAGAAATGAAGGAAGGGAAAAGGGAGAAATGATGGGGAAAAATAACAAGAAGGACAATGAGAGTGAAGAGCAGAATAGAGGGCGAAGAATTACACCTTTTGAAATTCCTAAGATTATGAAGAATTTTTAAAAAGCAATTTATTAAAGGAGAGACAGAAGGAGAAAATAGAAAAACAGAATAAAGAAGAGGCAGTAAAATCAAAAAAGAGTATTAAGGAGAAAATAGGACTTCAATTACACAAAGTAACACCTTTATGCCACACTTTGATTCAAAAATTTTTCAAAAAATATTTAAATATATATAATTTAAATATAGATATATGTATATAGAGAAAATGGATGGGAAAAAGCATTTCATTATGAAGGAAACAAGAAAATACAAGGAAATAGTTATAACCCCAATCCAGAAACTATAAAGAATATTTGTCAAATACCATCAAATCTGAACCAAAATGAAGGAGGATGGCAAGAAGAAAAGCATACTTTCTCAGTCTTTAAGCAGGACATGGATTACCCTGTAAATAAAATGCGTGCCACATTCTTGTAAAGTCCTGCTCTGGTTTCGATTAAAGCAAGAGTATATAGGATAGGTTGCAGAAAGGGGCACCGGGGTGGCTCAGTTGGTTAAGCGTCTGCCTTCGGCTCAGGTCATGATCCTGGGGGTCCTGGGATCTGGGATGACCCAGCACTGCTCAGCCGGAGTGTGCTTCTCCCTCTGCCCCTCCTCCCCCACCCCCAGCTCATGCTCATTCTCTCTCTCTCTCAAATACATAAAGAAAATCTTAAAAAAAAAAAAAAAAGGTTGCAGAAAAACAAAATGGGGAATGTCCTCAGTGAACCTCGGCCCCACTCTGCAAAGGACAGAAGACAAATGTGCGAAGGACGTTAATGTGTCTTCCACTTCAGCCAAGAAGGAGGAGGGGGCCCAGGGGCAAAGAAAACTGAAGGACGGAAAGGAAAGCAATTAGTGAGTCTTAAAAATTACAAGCCAGGAGGCTGTGAATCAAGGGACTTTAAGCCACACCTTTTTGAAAGAATAAAAGAGAGACGCTCCCCTGAGACAAGGCAGGGAACAAGGCTACAGAGAGGGTTTCCAGGCTACAACCTGGAGCAAGACTCCAGTGTGCTCACTCTCTTCCTATCTCACTGCCCCTTCCCACACAATTCCTCAACAAACTACTAACCTTATGGAAAAAGGAAAAATAATCTGAAAGGATCCAACGTGGAACATAGGTGCACACGGTGCAGAGAAATAAAAAGAGAAAAATAAAAATCAGCAAAAGACAAATGAGAACAAATACGTCAAGAAAAAAAAAATCAAAAAAGATTTTAGACAACTCTTCATTTTGTACAGTGAATTGTGGACAGGATGATTTCCTGAGGAAAGGGGCAAGCATGATGTAAAGAGGAGAGAAAAGCAAGCAAATCAGAGATTTAAAAAAAGGAGGGGGGATGAGTTAATGTAACTAGCAAGGGAATGAAAGAGTAGCATGAATGTTTTAGAGAAAACAAGCCACATTAGAGTAGCCAAGCAGAATTAACAGAAATGAGAACCATAGAAACATGGTGGACAGGCTTAAGAAATCTCACAAAACAAAATGGAAAAGAAAGGGTCTTTTTAAATGATCACAAAAAAGGTGACAGATACAGAAGACAGAAAAAGATATTCAACATATGTTTTGCTCCATTAGTATTCCTCGAAAAGAGATCACAAGTACAGGAGTAAAATTTCCGAGAATATAAGGGGGAAAATGTTTTCCTGAAATAAAGCAACAATCATTCTAGGCGAGCACGCCAAGTCCCTGGAAAAAATTAGAAGAGTACAGTCAACTTTAAAATATCCTAGTAAAGTTACTTAATCTTTTTTTTTTTTTTTTTTTTTTAGATTTTATTCATTTATTTGAGAGAGAGAGGGAGCCAGCACGAGCCTGGGAGGGGGAAGGGGCAGAGGGAGAGAGAGAAACAGGCTCCTGGCTGAGCAAGGAGCCCGATGCAGGTCTTGATCCCAAGACCCTGGGATCATGACCTGAGTCAAAGGCAGACACAACCGACTGAGCCACCCAGGCACCCCATCTTTTTTTTAAGACTTTATTTTAAAGTGATCTCTATATCCAACATGGGACTCAAACTTACAACCCCGAAATCAAGAGTCTCATGCCCTACCGACTGAACCAGCCAGGCACCCCAAAGTTATTTAATCTTAAAGATAAAGAAAATCTTTACATGAGCGTGAGGAAAGAATAACATGAGTGTCCTTTGACTTCTCCTTCCTAACACTCTGTGTCTGAAGACAGTGGGTAATTTTAAAAGTAAGAGAAAGACTAGTATTGCCTTCTCTGTTCATCAAGTATAGACATGTATTCTGGATCATGCAAGAACTCAGCCCCTCCCTAGAAAAATTTGCTTGATAAAAACATCCAGCCGAAGAATAGGTAAATCAAAATAAAGACCTAGGGAATTGAAAAATTATAGTAAAAAGCCTAGTTGTCAGCATTGAATCTTTTAATACTAGCATAGAGATCAATCAAACTGTAATTAAAAAAAAAAAAAAACTAATTTAAGGGAATACTATGTAAATGTTATAAACTTAAATAATGTGAAAGTAATGATATAATTCACCAACACGGGCAGGTGGCAAAATAAAGGAGGTGGGAAGACATGTAAGTACACTCACGGCTGCTTCTTTGCAGGAACAAGGGACACCATAGTTAATGATTCTTCTGGATAGCATCACGAGATACTCTCTGAGGTTGAAATCTATAGTTAAAAATCCATAATGATCCCAATATTCATGTTTCTTATTACATTCTCCTTAAATCTAGAGGGACTTTCAGTAATTAACTTGTTTTGAAAATAGTTCCTTTAGTTTCACTTCAGCATCTTTCCCTTAAAGGCATTGAAATTTAAACTTACTTAGTAGATGTTTAAAGAAGAAGAGTATGTGCCAAATCACTGATCCAGAGTTGAGGCCTGAGGAAGTTCCTCATCACTGCATGCAGACCCCAGCTGAGGGGTTAATATTGACCTTCAGGTTTCAGCGCTACTGGGTATGAGCTGATGTCAGGTATTTGGTAGCATTGACTAAATAGTCTGAGAACTGTAAGAATATATTACATTCAAGGGTAAAACAAATTAGGACTCTAGATCTTTCAAGTTTTAAGAAAACAATCCATATTTATAGGAAATAAAATTAAATGAAACAAAAGAAAAAAACCGGAATGACAGAAATGTCTATTAGAGCAAACATCAAATTAAGGCCAGTAAACTACTGAGTGTTTACTCCGGAGAGGCTGTGCCTTTCAAAATGGCATAATGACAACTCCCATTGTCACTCTGCTGTCAGAAAATGACAGTTGCCTGGATCGGCTCTACTCCCAATGCACGGACTATCATAGAGCGAAAACTTGGATGTGACATAACCAACTTCCTGGCCTACAACCAGGAGTCTGTGGGGACTGAAGCAGTCAAAAGGAAGAATCATCACTCCAGAAGGAGTGAGCATATACATTTAAATCAGTAGCAAAGCAGAGCTCTGTTAATGAAGGAAGAGAGCTGGTTCCAAATTATCTCCCTTAGTTAGTCACCTTCCCCAACCCCGACAAATGAATTACTTTGTAGGTCTATTTCTGCTAAATTAAAATCCATCTATCTTCTCTTGGGATTTTCTTCTCCTATAGAAATAGGGGCTTCTCTTTCCCAGCTGTCCTCTGAAGCTTGCAGCAGGAACCAGAATTCTAAAATAAGAAAACCTTTAAAACATCGGGGCCGTATCTTACACATAAGAAAAATATCTAATGCTTCTCACGTAAAAAAAAAAAAAAATCTTATTTTGAATAGATTTCAAAATATTGGCAAAATCAGAGTTACATAAGCATCAAACCTTAGGACCCTATGTATATGTTGCTTGATATTTTTCAAAACACCCATTTGGTCTTCACTACAGATACTAATAGATCTAGTTTTTGAAAAAAAATCAAAGAAAAAAAAAAAACCTAAGTCCTCCAAAGGTCAAATTACAGTGGAAACAGAACTAGATTGGACTCAGGGGTCCTGATTCAGATTCTGAGTGTGTACCACTTGTTTGAGCTGTAAACATCATTACCTTGGATGCCTAGAGAGCTTCAGTGTCCCCTCTCATGAACCAATCCAACAAATCCTTTAAATGTGATACTTTGACAACAAGAATGTACTCAGAAGAAACTATTCAATGATTCATTTTTATATTCTGTGGATATGTATTGTGCCCTATTACATATATGACACTCATAAAGCTAGGGAGCTCAAGAACCGGAGATACAGATGAAAAGAGGGAAGTAAACAAATAATTGGAATGTAAGGTCAAAACATATAATATGAAACATGTGCTTAAATCTCTTTTGATATGCCATCTCCCGACACTAGTGTTCTAAAATCGGTCATTAAATGAGATACAGGATCTCCAGAGAAAGGGTCACCTAAGAAGTGAATTTAAGAAGGTCTTAAATTGTGAGTGAAATACAGCATTCCTGCTGTATTCAATGCCACAATATTAAGATTCCTGCCACGTAGTAAGGTACATTGCAAAGATAAAGATTTTAATATAATAATGATATAAAAAGTTAACAGTGGGGTGCCTGGGTGGCTCAGTCGGTTAAGCGTCTGACTCTTGATTTCAGCTCAGGTCATCTCAGGGTTGTGAGATCGAGCCCCAAGTCTGGCTCCATGCTCAGTGGGGAGCCTGCTAAAGATTCTCTCCCTCCCTCTCCCTCTGCCCCTCCCCACCACTCATGCTCACTCTCTAAATAAATACATAAATAAGAAAATAAAAAGTTAACATTGACTTGTCCATCACACACTTTTGAGATATTACTGCCCAATCTTTGCCCTCCTCCTCTTGATTATAACGTTGGAGGTAATGAACTTTTACCATTGGAAATGATTCCCCTATCATGGTCAAAAATATATATATATATATATAAATATATATATATACACACACAAATATATATGTGTGTATATATATATATATATATATTTAAAATCTAAGTACCACCCTGCTAAATATCAAATATGAAATCTTTCTTCTGAAATTAACAGTCTTGCATGACTCCCCGAAAATGTGCACCAAAACTTTTGAAAATTTCTAGTAAGCTATCAGAATTTGAAGTATACTCATGTGTATCTAGCAGAGCAACCCTTCCTTCTCTTTCTTTCACCATTTCTAACTTCACTCTATGCTCCTAAGAAGACGGAACATAAGTATACTTTGTAACAAATACTTCATTTTCTTGTTCTCAACACACTTTCAAATCACCGTGAACATAAACAGAAATAGAGAGGTAAACTGTATTACATTTCTGGTTATGTCCTTTCTGGACCATCAACCAAAACCAAAAGATACATAATCTCTTGAATATTCACTTTGGAAAGCAAACAATGGTCTGGATAATCCAAAAGAGTGAATTTATCAAGATTGTTTGTAATTGGCTTTGTAATGCATTACATGTTTTTGGCACATCAGACTGTTAGATTTGCTAAAACAAAGCACATAGAAAAAAAGGATTGACTGGAGGTTTAGAACATCTTACGATAATTCACCCAGAAATAATAAAAATTTGATCATATGATACAGAGTCAATTAGTAGGAAGAAGTGAGCCTGAGAATCAGTCAAATGTATTTATACGGAACTGAGTGTTGCTTATTTTGTAGCAGGAGTAAAGGTAGGCATTTGGGATGAGGTAACTGATCTAAGAAACTATCAACTTTATTTCCAGGAAAAGCTTCCAAGAGAAAAGGGTCATAAAAAAATAATAATAATAATAATAAAAGAAGTAATGTTAGGATAAACAGAAGTTTGTTGAAACTGTAGGTAGAAATCAGTATATAGCTTGTCCATCTTGTGGTAATGATGGCATAGTCCTGGTGCAGATAATGGCATGGAGAAAGACCTGATTTGTCAGAGGTGAGATACATCTAATAATGGCTCATTTTGGTTTCACTTGTGAATGGTTTCTATCCCTTTGTGGGTTCTGGCCCTGTGTGGACCTGTTAACTCTATTATGGCCAAGATGGAATCATTATTCTATGTCAAAGAAGGTGGGACAAAAGAATGAACAGGGCACTCACGTTTATTATCTCTATTGGAGGGATAACGAATTCACTCCTGAGAAGGTTTCGGAAATACTATCCTCGAATCAGAAGCAGTATGCCATCCTCAGGTGGAAATCAAAGTAATTATAAAACATTCAAAAATCTCTGCCACGGAATCTAAAATCACAGTATTTGTCACAAACGGAAAGAAGCAATGCACAAGCTTATATAATTTTGATGTACACTGCGAAATTTGGAAGTATTCCATCGGTTAACAGTTCATTTCTGCTGAGTTCGGTTAAGGACTCTGATTTTCAATTGCCAGTGGAAAGTTACTATCATCATCAAGTTAAATATAACTCATTGTCCAATTTGTGGTAGGATACGTATTAAACGATTTCATAAAAATTAATATGTACTTGATATAACTTTCTTATTTGCTTATACAAGTAAATAAAAGAAATGAGAAGGCAAATATTGTATATGCTTTCACTAGATAGCTAAGCAATGCCAAACCATCCAGATGTAAAGTTAAGTTCAGTCAACCAATATAATCAGGCGTTTGCTAAGTCCTATCCTCTTCCCATTTATTTGCCAAGCCAAATCTCCTGTCTATGTTTTTCCAGCTGGTATGTGTATTTTATAAAATCGTGGCTGTCAAGGTGGCTGTGTTTGGGAGCTGTTTTCTATAGTGCATTACTTTTAGACTCAGCCTCAAGCTTTCTTGTTCTACATTGAGAGTCGTCTTGATATTTCAGCAAGAGAATACTAGAAAATGTCATTAAGTGTTCAGACACAGTGTAAAACATATTATTTTGAGTCAAAACAATCGCTGAATTTATTTTGCACGAAATCACTGTTTCACCACTGTTAGCCGCTTGTCAAACCTGATCCATCCTCTGCATGACTGTTTTGAAATGATAGTTTCTATAGGCTAGGTAGTGATTCCTCAAGTCAATTGCAAGGATCTCCTTAGAAAGCGAATCTCAGGAATTCCAGCTGGTTAAATAGCTATGATTGTGCCTTATCCACCTGCTGTTTCAAAGAGTCTCAAAGACGATGTAATAGGAAAAAAATCATACACAAAAGAAAAGGCTATTTATAGACTTGAAACTCAAACTGTCCCTTCTGATGTCTTTCTGGAAGGTGAAATGGCAAGGGGTGATTTCTTTTAGAAGGATCTGGCTAACAAAAGTATTAATATTCTTGAACACTTTGAGACTTCACATCCCCTTTCCTAAAAGTCATGTTTGCATTGCTGGTGAGGTATATCTTCTGACCTCTTTTTTTTTTTCCTTTTCTTCTCTTAAACGGTGAGTTAGATATAGGAGAGAGATGAAAGCATATTCCCCCAAATCACAGAATCATCTCACCTCAAGGCTGGAAAGGGACATTGACTCCTGAAGTCTAATGTTACATTCTTATTCTCCAGCTCCCACTCCACAGCATCTGGAAGTCTGGCTGGTCCTTCCAAGGAAAGAAAGCCCACCATTGAAGAGCTTCTTGATAATGTCAGAATTGGCCTTCTCTAAGGGTCCACCAATTCATCTTAATTTGAACATTTGGGACTGCATAAAATAGCCTAACTTCTCTTCCACATGAAAACTTCTCATGTAAGTGAGGCCCAATAAAACCTGCCCTGCCACCAGAAAGATTAGCTTTCTTCATACCAGATATTCCCAGTATCACTAACTATTCCTCATTAAGATGTGGTATGGAGTTCTATACTAGTTGCCTTCCCTAAAAATTTACTCTAAATTCTTCTTGAAATGAAAGATACAGAGTATATATAACTTTATTCCGGATAGGATCTGAGCAAATAAACTTCCCACTTACTAGACAGGGATCTTTGCATTTGTCTCCAGAACATCTCACTGGTAATTCATACGAAATTTACGCCCCACCCAAATCCCTAAGGCATACAATGCTTCCAGCAAGCCTCATCTTTTCCCTTCTGTAATTGTCTTCTTTCTTTTTTAACCCAAGAATAACATCTCACAATTATCACTGAAATTACATTCAGATACAGACCATTCATATTGTCTACCAAAAATTTTTGGATCCAGATTCTTTTATCTCATCTTATCTGCAAGTTTTACAATTATTTTTGCTTAACTTCATGAATGGTCTTGAATCACAGCCACTATTGGGTATTTACCCAAAGAAAACAAAAACAATAACACACACACACACACACACAAAAATATATATATATATATATCCCTATGTTTATTGCAGCATTATTTACAACAGCCAAGATATGGAAGCTGCCCAAATGTCCATCAATAGATGAACGGATAAAGAAGATGTGGTGTGTATATGTACACATATGTACATATGAATACACACATATGTACACATATGTATTATGGAATATTAATCAGCCATAAAAAAGGATATGATCTTGCTGTACGTGACAACATGGATGGACCCAGGGGTTATTAGCTAAGTGAAAGAGGCCAGACAAAGACAAATACCATGTGATTTCACTTATATGTGGACTCTAAAAAAAAAATCAAATGGTTAAAAAACCAAAAAGCAGAATCAGGCCTATAAATATAAAGAACAAACTGATCATTTTCAGGGGGGGGGGGGGACGGGCAAAATGGATGAAGGGGAGTGGGAGCTACAGGCTTGCAGTTATGGAATGAATAAATCATGGGAATAAAAGGTGCACCATAGGGAAATAGTCAATGATGGGGTAATAGCATCGCATGGCGGTAGGTGGTAGATACACTTATGGTGAACATAGCATAATATATGGACTTGCTGAATCACTAGGCTGTATACCTGAAATTGATATAGCATCATGTGTCAACTATACTCAATTTTTTACAGTGGTTTTACCAGTTATAAATGCAATAAACAAAAGCACAACCAGAAAATTCTCTATAGTATGATATTGATCCATTAATTTGTGTTCTCCATGTACAGTGGCCTAACTTGTTTAATGATTTGCCTAAACACATTTTTTTCATCTTATTCACATTATAGTGAAAAAGTATGCCATATTCCCTTTATATAATTTAAATGCTGTCAACTAAATCTTTGTGATCTGTGCACTTCATACTTCTGACAAGAAGAAGATAAGCCTCATTTTCATTTTTTTTTTTAAATCAGGCAAACGATGCCAGATCTTTGTAATAATTGTCTCATCTTAAGATATCACAGGGCACTCCCTTAATAATCAATTCTTAGAATCTTTTTTGTCCTCAAGCTCAAACTCAGTGCTCTGGTTTGTAAAATCCACATTATGCTGTTGGAAACTAGGGAGCAATTTGCCTTTCTACAGCCTTCTGATACCTCTAACATTTGCTGTTTCTTGAGCAGTTCTGTAGTTCTGAAAGTCTTCCAGTGCCCTGGGATTTAACCCCAATAAGCCAGTAGCCAGAACTCCTGAGAGCAGCACAGGGGTGTATGTGTGTGTTGGGGGGCAAGAATCCACTTAGAACTTTTGAACCTATCCTGGATTTGAGTTTCCACTTACAAATAACTGTTTTCCCTTTGATTCTGTTTTTCAACACAAACAAAAGAGAAGCTAAATGGCTGTGGAGGGATCTCTTTTTTTCCTTTGTGATATCCATGTTCATTGCACCACCACCAAGTTCTTCAGAGGGCCGTGGTGCTAGTCAGATTTTGAAACACAAAACTATCCTGTTGGTTATCCAACTCAGTTTTTGCAGTCCTCAACGGTTAGAAATCTGACTTTCTGACACCCTTCCATGAACCTCTAAATTCTAATTCACCCTTGGATCCTAGGACTTCTCTTTCCCTCTTATGCATAGGATGAGGTCTCAATGTCTGAGTTCTTTGAATAGATCTTCGCAAACATGCTGGTTACTTTAAGAGGTTCTCCCTTTGTTTCTTCATTTAGGAACATACAGACAAATTTCACTTTTTAACCTGTTGAACCATCTTCCTTTCCAGAATCCAATAGTATGTAATCAAACATATTCTTCTGAAAATTTTTAAATTTGCCTTCCTAGGCAGAATATTGGAAGGTAGATACTAGTTTTCCCAGAATTATGAGGTTCCTTGGGGTAAAGTATAGAATATTGCTTTTTCTCCCCATATTCAGGGCATCAGAGGCCATACTGTCTATGGCTACTGTATTTTTTTCTTGCAGCTGCTACTGATGTGGAGCAGTTCTACTGCGTACTATGTACTCTTTGCTGTTTTGCTGTTGTAAATCTTATTCCCATGGTGAGTTTGCCTTTAAGTTTGACTGAATGATAAACAAGTTAATTTTCTTTTTTTTATTCTTTATGGATTCTGAAATATTTAGATTTAAATATATGTCCAGGAGGAAGGCTGACTGAGAAAAAAAGATGCAACACATAGGGAAAGTTGTCTGATTTCCCAGGTCTCCCCATGCCGTTGCTTGCCCCACCTCAGTGGAAGCACTGTTTTCTAGTTTCTCAGTTCTCTCATAGTCTTGCCTCCTGTGACTCCAACTAAATATAATTACATATTTATTTCTTTATTTATAATGAGGTGTAAATACCTGGAAGTTACTCTCCGTTAGATATATCTACGTTAATAAGCATCAGGTGTTATGAAACACTGCTGACTAGCGGGAGGGCAGATGGCAAGTTCAACATCAATCACTCATTTATTCCTTCACCCTACAAACATCTATTGAGCCCTTTCTATGTTCCAGGCCTGGGTCAGGCACAGATATATGAGGTCTTTCCCTAACCTCCTGGAGCTTTCCTTCTAGGAAGGAAGGAAGATACCAGGAAATATGAGATGTACACATCAGGGATTTTAAAGTCAGAAGGGTAATTTTGAATTACAGTTCCAAGTTAGCCAGCCAAAAAATTAGAGAAAGAGCATCCCATGTCTAAAAACATGTGAGAAGAGTATAAAATAACATTTCAGGTTTGGAAGATTGCAGGTTTTAAGGTGTGCTTAAACGGTCCCAATTTGCCAAAGTTAGTAGAGACGAAACAGGTGCTAGATTATGAGGAAATTTATGTCTAAGGTAAAACTTTAGATTTTATATCTAAAATTATGGGCAATTTTGAAAGTAAAATTTTCTGAGGTCCTTGAAACAAAAGTACATGAAGTTTATTTTATTTCTTTTCTATACCCCCATCTGTCACACTCTCCCAGTGATCATCCAGCACCAGGTAAATTCCAAAAGAAGATAACTGAGCTTTATGTCCTCTCTATTACCAATATAATTACTGCTTTTTTAAGCATGGGGAAAAAGGTATGTACGCATGACTAGGGGGTTAGCATAACATTTGTCTTATTGCTCATATTATGAGATTTAGTGGGTGTCTGCTAACATCTGTGTAAAGATCTCTATATGGATACAGGCATAGATATATATGCATTATTTGGCTACTTACATATACTTATCACAGTTTCATGTTTATAAACTTATGCTTCACATGCAACCATGGCAAATCAGAGCAGGTCTTATTTTTAATCCGAATCTAGCAGATACTTTATGATTTAATATGTCTTACTATAACTATCATAATAATCATTCCACTGTACATAGGGACTTTTCATAAAGCAGATTAAACTGGCCAGGAAAAAAATAATAGAAGCTGTACTGCATAGAAACAACCTAAAATTAACATCTGCAAATAAGCCAGGGCACACGTGTCTGTCTGCATGTTTCACAATCATTCCTAGAGCTTGATCATCTGACTTCGTACTTTTACACGGCCATCTTTTCCCTGCCTGGCCCTGAAAGCATGTTATTTCTTGCGATTGGTTCTTCCATTGTATTAAAGACAAGGAAATATTACAATTCTCTCTTAAATTTCCCAGTTTCAGTTCAATTTCCTGCTGGTTGGCTTCCTGCTTTTATTTGTAAGAAATTATACTCTACAAAGGGCAGTGCAATGGGGATCTGACATGACGATGCATGGCAACAGAACTGTGGGCGGCAGCTTGCCAGGGCTGTGAAGGGCGAGACATGCTAATGCTTTCAATGGGCTAGTCTCTCCCACAGATTTCTTTCACAACAGGTGCCGGCTGCCATGAAGTGTGGCAGGAACAAACATTCACGTGCTTTGGGGAAACCCATCTGCTGTTAAGGAACAGGTTACTGAGTCAGAATTATGTAATCAAATGGGACCCAAGTCACCAGATAATTGCTAGCTTTGGATGGAGCTTTTTAGAAATGAGGGTAAGACCAGTGGAAGAAGTAAACAGAAAAGGGAAAAAAGTCATTCTTCCACCTCAGGCTGTTCCTAAATATGACTTGTTAAGGGCTAATGACTTATTTCTAGGGCAAAGGAATATTACCTGTATTGAGGACCCAGGATCAAACATATTTATGTAGTATGAAATATAGTTTCAAAGCTCCTGAGAAACCTTGAATCCCAAAATTCCTCTCTGGCTGTTTTTGTATGTCAAAATATTCTTATCAAATGATAAATTGTTTAGAGATATGCATTATCCTCATCCAGTTTTCTGATTATGGGATTCAGGGGCTCTAGAGAACTCTCAAAATATAATTGTGTTCTCAACAAGGTTTTGATGAATGAGATGCTTGGATTTGATGGATAGTCTCAGAGCAGTAGGAAAGCATGTGGGAAATAAAGAGAAAAGGCCAAAGATGAAGCAACAAGACCTGGTGTGTCAGGATTTTACCCTGCAGCCAGCCCCCCTGGAGTCACTCCTCTGAAAAGACTCTCACCTAGTCTGGAGAGGGGACTGTAGTCACCAGCAAGTGTGCCAAGTGAGTAGCTCAACACAGGCAGAAACTTCTAGGTGCTGCAGGTTTACAGATAAAGTTATGAAAATGCAGCAACAGAGTAAGCTAAAAGTGAGGCAAAGAAAGAAGGAAATACTGAGTTAGGGGAGGATCTAAAACAAAAGAATCCCAAACACAGCATGCCAGCATGCACAGCATGTTTCTTAGAGCATCGTGATGAGAAAGAGCATAGAAAACATTATGCCCATAGGAAGATTGTGAAAATCAGAAAAGCCAAAACTGTAACCAAGACCAGAAGAACAGAAATTAAGACAAGTGTAAGAATGATAATACAGAAAAACCTACTATTTATTGAATCTTAACTAGTGTCAGAAAAGCGCCAAGCAATTTGCGTACATTATTTCATTAAACATTCACGAGAACTGTAAAGCAGAAGTTTTATTCCTATTTTATGTATTAGGATGCTGAGAAGTAGACAAGTTATGGGGTAGAATATACCGGTAGAGCCATCATTCAAACCCAGGTCTGTCCCAGTCTAAGCTCATGTTCTTAAACACTCATAAGGTCAAGTAGAAGGCAAGGATCCAAGTAAGCACAGGAATCAACCAAGGAGTGAGGAACAAAGTGGGGGTGGGGGAGAAAGCAGGTCTAGCACAATTTCCCCAACTGCTATTTTCACTGATCATCAGTACTGATAACAGATTATGCTGTATGAGTAACCTCTTCCATTATCCCAGTGACTAACACATATATATTTTGTAGAATATCATCATTTCTGCTAAATGGTTTCCAAAAATATAAATTTCCTTCCAAATACCTGATTATACTTCGGTAAAAAATTAACTCAGTTGCCTCACCACAAGATAGCAAAAATTATCCAATCATTGCTCTAAAAAATATTAAAACTGCAAAACTAATTGATCCTCAAAATTTAGGTAACACTCTCAGATATTACTAATGCTTCCTTCTTCCCATTCATTTTTTTATTTGATAAACATATATTAAGAATCTACAATATGGGGTGCCTGTGTGGCTCAGTCAGTTGAGTGTCTAACTCTTGATTTCGGCTCAGGTCATGATTTTGGGGTCCTGGGATTGAGCCCTGTGTTGGGCTCTGTGCTCAGTGGGGAGTCTACTTGTCTCCTTCTCCCTCAGCCCCTCCCCACCCCCGCTCATGCTCACTCTCTCAAATAAATAAATAAATCTTTAAAAAAAGAATCTACAATATGACAGATCTGCAGTAAACCTTGTGTCATGGGAGAGACCTATATTAATATGTAGATAAAACTACATGGAAAATTGTACATAAGATTAAATTTATACATAACATTGTATTTATGTATATAAAATTAAGGCTGCCATAAATACAATGGAGAAGCTCATGGGCTTTGAGAGTGCACAGTGGAGATTCTCCATAACCATGGCAGTTAAGGAATGGTTTCTAGCTGAAGTAATGTGTGACGTGTGATCTAAAAGTTAATTGGAAAGTTTGGTTGAAAGGAGAGTAGAAAGAATATTTCTGCAGGGGGGCATAGCATTGGCAAGGGCCCTTTGGGGGTTGGTAGTATGAAGCACTCAGGGAAGTGGAAGAAGAGGCCAAGGGCTGGATCAGTGGAAGGCAAAGCTGGGGAAGTAGAGGAGCCTGAGAAGGAGGCACCAGGCAGGTTGGTCAAGCATTTCTGCCATTCCCCATTTGCATAGGTTAAGCACAAAACATTTGCCTCTACCAAATACTGTATGTTTCATAACCACTTCAGTATCCAATGTATTTATCTTTTGTGATAAATTGTGGTAATAGGATATTATAGTATATACCTTATAGGAGAGTTTCACCATAAACATTTATGAATTAAAAAAAAAAAAAAAAACCTTCCCATATAAACAGATCTGTGGGAGCTTGTTTTTCTGCTTGTGTTACAACATATCCCCTCCCAACCAAATGCATATGATTCTGTGATTTAGCTTCATATCAATATCATAAATATCTTTGCATCACTGTTGCATTATTTAATCACCTGAATTCTTACATTTTTATTCTTTTTGGAATCTCAATGATCCTTGGACACATCACATGACAGCACAAATAATCTTGTTCTTATAAGCATTTACAAATTTCCTGTATCTAAATTTTATGAGCTGAAATTATTTCTATGGCATTAAGTTTTCTGAATTTCCTTTTATTCATTCAATGTATATTTATGATTGCAGTTATTGTGTAAAAGATTGCAGCACTTTCTAGAACTCTATAAAAACTAAATTATAAGGAGGGTACCTGGGTGGCTCATTTGGTTAAGCATCTGCCTTCAGCTCAGGTCATGATCTCAGGGTCCTAGGATGAAGCCCCACATCAGGCTCCCTGTTCAGTGGGGAGGCTGTTTTCCCTCTCTGTCCTTCCCCCCGCTCTTGCTCTTTCCTGCTCTCTCTCTGTCTCTCTCTCAAAATAAATAAATAAATAAATAAATAGCTATATTATGTTAAGTACAGGCTGTCATCAGAGAGACTCTAAGCTTCATGCAACAAGCACTGTATCTGTGTTGTTCACCACTCCATTCCCGGTCAGCTCACAATATGTAGGGCTCATAGTAGTTCTTCACTTTTTGTGTGTAAACAGAGATGAAATTAAAAGAAGCGGTAGAATGGGTCTACATTTTCTTTAAATTCAGGCTCATTTCTGATTTGATTTGGTTTGTTTTCTTTTGCTTTCTTTATGTAAACATGTCTGTGTTATGTGTGTATGAATCTGTCTGTCTAATGCAATAGTCATGGTTTATTTCTCACGGGAAAGACTAAACAAAACAAGCACACACATGCACACACATGCAGTGATTGTTAATTCATAACAGTGTTCTTAATTCACACATTTCCATGGTTGGAATGATTCTGTCTACATTTTCCAAACCAGCGTTTTCCAATCATTGCCAGCAAAATACCTTATTTGCAACATGTAGTATAAGATTTCGCAAATTGATCCATATTTCTTATACCTTTTGAAAACAGGTGTTTCTATTTTTGAATCAATTCTTAAACAATGAATATTTTGACAAAAAGCAACACACTTTTTCTTTCTTCCAGCACTTCTCTTGCTTAGTTGGAAACTGGAGAACCAATTACCAGTGTGGTTATCCTAAGCGCATTCTTACATGTTTTTCTTCTTTGTGAAATGTTTCCAGTCTTTCTGATTATAAATGTTACAGAGTATGATGTGTGAATCAATCCTATCTGTGCAGACACAGCAGAATGAAAAGTATAATGATGTAGGAGTGAAGTGTCAATGAATAATTCATATGTGACAGTGTGAGGGATTGAGTTCTATCAGGCAACATTCCATGGCAGAGAGGTCCTCAAAGGGCTTCATAAATTCATCTGCATCAGCTCATTGTGTTTCTGATTGGGTGGCAGAATCGATCATTTAGAATGAATGAAATGACATTCAGTGGCACTGCTCACTAACAGAGATAGAAAAATATGTAGGTATTTGTCACAATCAAACATTCATTCAACAAATGTTGACTGAGTTCCTACTTGGTTCCTTCAGGGTGTTCAATGCTGGAGGTTTGGGAAAAAAAAAAAACAACTGTAACACAGTCTCTGACTCCATAAAACTTACCACCATTGGTAGAGATATATAAGATAATCATATCTCACTATGGTCCATGTTGTAAAGAGACCACAAGTTGGCCAAGATACTCTGCCTACACTACAAGCAGGATTTGAAGAAGATAATATATGGAGACTACACCACCAAACAATGATCCAGAAATAGGTTCTTCTTAAAATTAGTGAATGGAATGGCCAGGCTTATCTTTTAACAGAATTTCAGTAAGTTCATTGGAACACACGGTAAAATATAGATCTTCCTTGACTTACGATGAGGTTGTGTTCTGATAAACCCACTGTAAACTGAAAATCTCATAAATTGAAAATACATTTAATACACCTAAACTGCTGAACACCATAGCTTAGACTTAGCCTCCCTTCAGTGTGCTCAGAACACTTACATGAGCCTATAGTTGGGCAAAATCATCTAACAAAAAGCCTATTTTACGATAAAGTGTTAAATATCTCATGTATTATTGAATACCGTACCAAGAGTGAAAAGCAGAAAGGTGCCTGGGCACAGAGTGCTTATTAAGTATCTCGGATGTTCACCCCCATGATTGTGTGCCTGTGGCTGGCTGCTTTCGCCCAGCATCACGAGAGAGGATTGTACCCCATATCGCTATCTGTGGAAAAGATCCAAATTCAAGATTTGAAGTACACAAAAAAAATTAAAAAATAAAAACAACCAAAATTTGAAGTACAGTTTCTACTGAATGAGTATTGCTTTCACACCACTGAAAAGTCAAAAAATCATAAATTGAACCAATGGAAGTTGGGAAGTGTCCATGTTTACTAACTCAGGCCTTCATTTTGACATAGGAAGCAACTTTCGGTGAAACTTAACACACCTGTGGAATTTAATTTAGGCTCCACTTTCCTGTATTAAGCCACAATGAAAATGAGTTCAGTTTAGGCCTGGGAAAGAGAGTTAGTCAATTCATGGTGATGGACACACAGAATTTTGGAAACTGGATTTCTCAGACAGGATTACAACAAGGGAAGCTGGTTTAAAGAGTTCGATCCGGAATAAAACTGGTTAGATTTGGATTCTGGCTCTACAATGTGACCTCAGGCAAGCTTTTAACAATATTAAGTCCATTTCCATTTATAAAATAGGGCTAATGATGAAAACCTATCTCACTAGGTGGTATAATAATGAAATAAATTATATAAGATACTTTGCACTATCCCTGCCTTTTATAAAGTGTTGAACAACGCCAGGATTTATAGGAAAGTATCTATTTGTAATGTTAAATTTAATTCAGCAGTATTTAAATCCACTTAAAACACAGGCTGACCTATACCCAAATCACTTCCTAAAATTTTCAGGCATAAATGGCTTTGAGTTTGTGGCAGTCTGTTATATTGGTGACCTTTGGTGAACCACGAGTCCTGGTAGGCATTTCCTGTGTAATGACTCTGAGCAGACTCCCTGGCTCTGACAGAAGGTGGCAGAAAAGACACTGTGTCAATTCTGTGGCTTCTGCTTTTGCTCTCTTGAAAGTCCCACACCACCATGTAAGAAATCCTGTTATCTGACAGGCAAAATGTAGATCAAGAAAAGTCCTGAGACTATATTATAAAAAGATACAGGCTCAGTCATTCTCATGTCCCAGCTGATTTAAGCACCCTACTGACCCACCAGCTGAACACAGCCACACAAGCAACCTCTGACAAAGAGCAGGAGAAGAACCAACCAGCTGAGTCCAGCCTAAAGCAGAAATAGTGAGCAAATGAAATAGTTTTTATTTTAAGACACTAAGTCTTGGGGTATTTATTTCAGCAATAGATGACTGAAATAGGGCTATTCCCTTTTCTTCAATCCCTTCCCCCGCCACACACTTTTTAGATTTCTTCCCAAATGTTCCCATTTTACTGATCATCCTTTGGTAAATCTGCAAAAGCTCCTGTAAGTTGAACTAAAATATCATTCTTGAGTCATTTACAGAATTTAGGACACGTGTTAATTATAAAATAATAGGATTCAAGGAAACCTGAGTGTCCAACTTGGCTACAGTTGCTGAACATTTATCAAATAAAGGCTTACAAGTCTGTAAGATCAGTTTCATGAACATTGTCACCTAAATCTTTTTATGCTTTTACAACGCTATAACCCATTGTTGACTCATCATAATTTGGGGATTGTAAAATATTATGATACATATTTGTATTCATAAAATGCCCATTGTCCATTAATCTCTATTTCTGTTAGGGTTGGATTTTCTTTAAAGCTGCAAAAAATAATTTTCACCTGGAGGTTGAGTCCAAAATGCTATCCGCTTTAAAATGTGTGGCATGTTCTGAATTAAAATAGCAACTTCAAACTTCAAATGTAAGAATTTCAGAAGTTAAATTTTAGAACATCTCTTCAACTTAATTCCTACTGCATTTCTTTATTAAGTCATGCTTTTCTGATTATACTAAACCAGCTACGTAACCCTAAAGTATTGCCAAATTTTTACTGAAGATGAATTTGAACAATCGGAAAGTTTATCAAAAGGGGTAATTCATTAGCCCCATGATCTCACTGAATCACTTCAGCACAGCGGCATAAGCTTGGCAAAGACTACTTAATTTGCCCTTTAAATGAAGTCATTGGTTCCCACGAGAGTATCTCTAATTTCAAATATGTTAGTACCATATAGAAGACTTCAGAAATTATTACTCAGATTAATAATATAAGCAATTGAAGAGCACTGGGTGGTTCAGTTTGGTTCAGTTGGTTAAGCGTCCAACTCCTGCTTTCTGCTTGGGTCATGATCTCAGGGTGCTGAGATTGAGCCCTGAGACAGGCTCACTATTGGGCATGGAGCCTGCTGGGGATTCTCTCTCTCTCCCTTTCCCTCTGTACCCCACCCCCACTCCCCACTCACACACACTCTCTCTCTCTCACTCTCTCTCTCTCTAAACAATACAAGCAGGATTCTTCTATTGGTATTTTGAAAATAATACATGTTGGGATTTAAGGAGTAATAATTATTCAAGTCCCTCTATCAGTATTCATGGTAGTAGTCAGGGTTCTCTGGAATGAATATATAATGAATACATATATATACATGTACATATATACACATATAATATTTTTATATAATTTATATGTGATATAATTATGTAATAGCATATATAATAAAATATATAATATGTATTATATATATTACACATATATAAAATTTTAAAGAATTGGCTCAGCAATTATAGAAGGTAGCAAATCCAAAATCTGCAGGGTGGACCAGCTGGCTGATGCTACAGTTCAAGTCTAAAGGCCATCAGGCTAGAGACTCAGGGAAGAGCAAATGTTCCAGTTCAAGTATGAAATACTTCTGCTACAGAATTCTCTCTTGCTTGGGGAAGGTCAGACTTTGCTCTGTTCAGATTTTCAACTGATTAATCAGTGGATTTGGTAAAGACCCGCCCACATTAGGGAGAGCAATCTGCTTTATTCCAAGTCCACTGATTAAATGTTAATCACATTCAAAAACACTCTCACAGGGGCGCCTGGGTGGCTCAGTCATTAAGCATCTGCCTTCGGCTCAGGTCATGATACCAGGGTCCTGGGATCAAGCCCTACATCAGGCTCCCTGCTCAGCGGGAGGCCTGCTTCCCCCTCTCCCACTCCTCCTGCTTGTGTTCCTGCTCTCACTATCTCTCTCTCTGTCAAATAAATAAATAAAATCTTAAAAAAAAAAAAACCTCTCACAAAAATATCAGTATAATGTTTGACCACATGTCTGGGCACTATGGCCCAAGCTGGTTGACACGTAAAATTAACCACCATACTCACCTTGAAATCTGAGCCATTTGAGAGGTAGTCTCACGTGTCACATAGATGAAGATGAACAGTAGCAGTGTTTGAGTAGAAGTCATGACTTAGAGAAATGGTAAATGGGCTTGCAACTCAAACCTCCCACATTAGTGACCAATGACCTCTACCCAGGTATCTTTCCATAAGGAAGGGAGAAGACTATGTAGAGTGTGAGAAGAAAGCTCAAATTGTGTGCATCATGCTTTTCTCCGTCTTACTACTTGATGCCACTACCATTCCTTGAAGAGAAATGACTGCGAAAACAAAGAGGAGGCTGTAAGTTACTGGTTGAAATGATTCTGAAGGAGTGGAAATTAGTACTATAGAAGATCACACAGATCTGAGTGAAGAGGGACAGGACTGTTCCCTCAAATTGCATTCAAATAAGATGTTTCAGAACAATTCTGGCTTCAAATCTAAACATACATCATCCAGAATATGGCTGCATGTGCATTACAAACTTAAAAATTATGTAGAGGATGTTTTTGGAGGTAATTTAGAAAATCCAGACATATTCTTCAAGTTTTCTTCTTTAGGTCAACACTCCTTTTCTCTAAGAACAATGAAAGATTTTGGTCATCCTTACAGCTTTCATATTTTCCTTTTATGTGATCACTCAATATGATTCATAGAAATTTAAATGTCCCACTAGCAAAATAGCCCATCATAATTACACTTATCTACATTATCCTTTCACAGCAGAAAGCCAGGAAAATATCATTTGTCATCATTTTGCATAATATTAACATATTCATATGTTATCCAAAGATATGTCATCTAAAAAGTTATGCAAATGCCCAGAATATTTTTTCTCTCAAAACCCACAGAGATTTCATAAACATTTTTGATTGTTTCTTGTTCATCTAAACTATGTCTTAGGTTGTGTGAAGTAAAAATGTTTTTGCTTTCTTAACAGGACTGACTTAATTATTATCTAAGGATACCCTCAATACATAATGCAGTATTGTTTTAAAACTTGGAAATATAGCCTGAAGTCTCCCTCCCGTGATTGTTAAAGCTTTTGCTTTTGCAACACAAACTTAAAAGTTTCCCAAAAGATTTGCAAGTTTTTCACAGGGATCCAAGAAATGCATAAAATCATTTTTTCTTCTTTGATGACTCTCCGTTTAGGAACTGAAACTGAATTAACGGTTGACTCTTGAACAACATCAGAGTGGGGGGGGGCGCTGAGCCTCCTGCGTAGTCAAAAATCTGCGTTTAACTTCTGAGTCCCCATAAATTTAATTACTAATAGCCTACTGTTGACCAGAAGCCTTACCGATAACATAAACAGTCCGTTAACACATTATTTTGTATATCCTATGTATTATATACTATATTCTACAATAAATTAAGCTAGAAGAAAAAAGTTAAGAAAATCTAAGAGAAAATATTTACAGCACTGTACTGTAAAAAGTATACCCACACAGTGCAAATCTGTGTTGTCCAGGGGTTAACTGTGTTTCTTAATATTCATTTAAATATTAAGACTCTCTAGTTCTAATCTTGAATCATTTATTTCAATCATTTACTTCACACAAACATTTTTTAAATATTTGCCCTGCGATTGGAGATACTAAGTTCCAGTCGACTTCAAAATATATCCAGTTTCAAACCACTTCTCACCATCTCTACCCAGACCACCATCACCCCTCCCCTGACCAGTTGTAACCTCCTCCCTGGTCAGTGCTTCTCACCTTGTTCCCATTTGATCTATTCTCCAAAGAGAAGTCAGTGGGATCCTGGTAAGTAGATTGGTTGTCACTTGCCTTCTCAAAACCCTTCATAGTCTACAAATAAAAGTTAAATTTGTCCTTCATGATCTTGCTCCTCTTCCTCTAAGCATAGGTACAGTAACTTCCCTCCACATTTACTTTGCTCCATCTGCAGTCCTTTTAGCATGCTCCTGCCTCAGGGTCTTTGCTCGCCTAGAAAGCTCACCCCTTTCTTTACTGAGTTCTCTTGCAAGTGAGATCTCATCATAGATGCCTTTTCTGAATAACTGAAAAGCACCCCCTGGCTCACTTCCCATCCATTAATCATGCTTTTGGGGCTTATCACCATCTGACATTTTATATATTTAGCTTTTGGGGGTTTGTCTCCCCCAGTGAAATGTAAGCTTCATTAATGAAGAAAGTGTGCTTGTCTATTTGTATACTATGGTAACTCTTGAATGTAAACAGTGCCTGTTGGGGCACCTGGGTGGCTCAGTCGGTTAAGCCTTTGACTCTTGATTTTGGCTCAGGTCATGATCTCAGGGTTGTGAGATTGATCCCCATGTTGGGCTTGGTGCTGGGCATAGAGGCTGCTTAAGATTTTCTCTCTCCCTCTCCCTCCATCCCTCCACCTCGCTTGTGCATATGTGTGCTCTCTCTCAAAAAATAAAATAAACAGTGCCTGATGTGTGGAAGACACTTAAAAACACGTTTTGAGTGAATGAATGAAAAGTGGAAGATGTCTTAGAAACTCTATTCCAATTTGGAATAAAAGTGAATAATTATGAAATGCTACAGCAAACATGTTCATACTGTATGAGAGAATTGCAAGTAGAAACGTATTCTGCTTGGGATAGCTGGAAAAGACTTCAGAAAGAAAAAAAGTTGAGTTTAAAGATGAGCAAAAGTTTATTGAACAGGGAATGGTATGCATGTTAGAAGGACCAGCATAGGTCAGTGTACAGAGAGCTAAAAGATGCCTGACACAATTAGAAAACTTTGAATCATACAGCATGGCTGACATATGCTTAGGTCAGCCTTGCTTGGAAGAATACCCCTTGTTGGTTCCCTAACATTTCCTACCTACTTCCTCTCTTCCAGGATAATATTATACACACACATACATTTATGTACATATTTATATACATATATGTATGTATATGTGTGTGTGTGTTTGTGTGTGTGTGTATATATATATATATATTCTACAAATATTGGGTAAATATTGTCCTGTCACTTTCACATATTTTATTTCATCTTAGCCTCACAGAAACCCCTGTGAATTAGTTGTAGCCAACTCTATTTTACAAATGAGGAAGCTGGCACTGATGTTAAAACAATTTGCCCAGAATCACACAGTAGTAGCGAAGCCAGGTTTTGGCTGCAAGTTAAGTTCTCTTTCCTTATGTCAAGTCACCTTTCCATCCTGTCATTTCCTTAGTACTGTGGAACAAGTGTACCTTCCTGATATAGTTAAAGATACATGATCATTGCATCATGTAGAATTAGAGTAGGCTTAGTGTGATTGAAAACCCAAATAGCAAGTTTAATCAAGAAAGAGGCTTGTTTCTTTCATGTAGAGGAAGTCAGGGTACAGGATGCCTTGTTGCCCCAAGGTTTGGAGAACTTCAGTTTCTTTTATCTTTCTGTTCTATCATGTATAGTTTCATCCTGAAGGTGATCCCCTGTGCCAAAATAACTGCTGGAACTCCATATACTCCATCCAAATACTAGCCCATGAGAAAGAGGAGAATCTCTCCTTCTGCATATATTTCCTGGAAGATGAGTAGATCACATTTGCTTACTTCCCATTGGCCAGAACTTGTCACAGGGTCAAAGATGAGGGATGGAGTGACTTCTGTTCTGGACAGCCATATGTCCCACTAAAAAAAATACAGATTCTACTTTCAAAAAAAAAAAAACAAATGATGATGATAGGTATGATGGGATCAAATAGCATTCTCTGCAATAGTCATAAAAATGCTAGGGACACTTCTCTTTAAACAAATTATTCAGGGGTCTGGAAACTATGGCCCATGGGCTAAATCCAGTCTGCCACCAGTTTTTGTAAATGAAGTTTTACTGAAACATTGCCATGCCCATTTATGTATATATCATCCATGGCTGCCTTAGCAGAGCTGAGCAGCTGGAATGGGAGACTATATGGCACACAAACCTTACAATTTTACTATATGACTATTTACAGAAAAAGTTTCCTGATCCCTGCTCGAGATCAGTGGGTTCAAGTTTCTAAAATAGACTCAAATTTTTTTTAAGATTTTATTTATTGATGAGAGAGAGAGAGCAAGCTAGAGAGAGAGAGAGAATGAGCAGGGAGAAGCAGCAGAGGGAGAGGGAGAAGCAGGCTCCCTGTTGAGCAGGGAGCCCCAACATGAGGCTAGAGCCCAACACCAGGCTCAATCCCAGGACCCTGGGATCATGACCTGAGCTGAAGGCTTAACAAACTGAGCCACCCAGGCGCCCCAGATAGACTCAAAATTTTTTAATTACCAGCCCTGTTAGTATAAAAAGAGAGCCCCCACCAAAAATGAGCCCAATATCTGTACGGTTTTTAGTTTATAAGTTATATACATGTAAGGCAGTAATAAAATAGGATATAGCTCGGTTTCTACCTAGCTCTGCACTAACTAGCTATGAGAACTGGGGAAAATCATTTATCCCTCAGTTTCTTTGTTTGTAAAATGGGAAATATAATGATATATATACCTTATAGGGTTGTTGTGAGGGTTAGGTTAGCACATTTGAAGCACTTAGAAAAGTGCCTGGTATGTTTCCAATAAAGCACAGTGACCAGTACAGCAAAGGAACGATTATTTGCACACATTCATGGTTTCCAACTTTATAGGATGTTTATTAGAGTTTCCCAGGTAAATGGCTGAGTTGGTGGTTCCAAAAGCTTTGTTAAAATCCTGGCACATTCACTTACTAGGTGGATAAACTTTTAGACCTCTCAGGACCTCAGCTTGTCATCTATAAAATCATGATAAGAATCTTGATTGCCTGGAATGCCTGTAATTCCCTTAAATCCATGCTTTGGAGATAATAAACATTTAATGATCTTACCTATTATTCTCCCCCCACTCTAAAATGTTTATAGCTTTGGGGGCACTTGGGTGGCTCAGTCGGTTGAGCCTCCAACTCTTGGTTTCGGCTCAGGTCATGATCTCAGAGTCATGAGATCGAGCCCCTCATTGGGCTCCGCGCTCAGCGCTGAGTCTACTGGAGATTCTCTCCCTCTCTCTCCCTCTGCTCCTCCCCCTGCTCGGTCACTCTCTCTCAAATAAGTAAATGAATCTTTTAAAAAATATGTTTACAGCTTTAATTGGCATTAGAGGGAGGACTATAGCCCACAGAGTCCGTCATTTTCTGACAAGTAAAGGAGGTACACTAACATAACAACACTCATTGAAGTCTTGCAGTAATTTTCCTATGGGCATCACTCAGCCACATGGCGTCACATGCCCATGGTTTCTGTGTCAGGTCTTCTTTCCTCTCCATCCCACCATTGACTACGGAAGCCTACCTTTTCTATTTTCCCCAGAAAGGGGATTCTAATTAGAATTTCTCAAAGGAAACTTTTTTTCTCAGGCTTCCACTCCATTCTTCATTATCATTACAAAAACTAGAACATTAGATGCTGCTGATAGATCCAGAAAGATCCATACTGAGAAAGAACCATTGGATTGACTATGATGGATGCCACAATAAAAGCAGCGCAGAGTGAAATGACAGAGGTGAAGATCTTTTTGGATGGGAAGTGAGAACAAGAAATAAAAGATTGGGAACAGTGAGTTTAGGCAACTTTTTCAAGAACTAGCTGAATAATAAATGCTGTGGCCCCCACAGAGCCCCGCACGAGTGTGCCACTGATTTCTATGCAGCCAGTGTTCTTCTCTGTATCTGGGATGGTGTGCTGAAAACCCCACATCAGCATCTTTCATGTGATGAGCACTCTGCATGGCAACTTGCGGCTGGTTTCGACTTTAAAGAAAACTCAAGAAAAAGACAACTTTCTTTAGCCACATCATGTTCAGTCTTGTGTATCTAATATTAAAAAAAAAAAAAAAGTGCCTGGTCTCTATTTCGGGCTCATCCCAGCCTCAATGCATAAGCTACTATTTGGTAAAAATCAGCAGCTGAGAACTTGACAAGGTGAAGGTCCAGTGGGTAGGAGGGTGTTAGAAGGTTGTCCTTGTCATTGGTGTCAGGGTCTCATAAAGAAACTGGATCCCTTGACCTTGCTTCCTAGCTTCAAAAGCTTTACTTCTTCCCCTGGCTTTTATTTCAAGTACTATTGGCTGTTCCCTTCAAGTCTCGATCCTCAAAGATACTGCCAGATTTTCTCTGGGGGAGGATAAATGATGTTGACCTTACAGATGTTAGTTTTATATCCTCCATTTAAACCTAGAGAATGTGTTGCTCATAATCCACTAGCATCCATGCTGACAACCTATACATTGTTCCAGGGTTGAACGCAATTTGATTGGAAATAACCTCAACAGTGAACTCCAAATATCATCCTATAAACTAAAAACAGAAGAAAAAGAAAACTCTCTCACACACACATATATACAAACACACAAAGCTCGTTGGCAGCCCCAGAATTTGTCCTTTCTGATTTTTAATTTGGCTCTCTTTTTGAAGTAAACAAGTATCTACCATAAATACAGTGACCCTTATGGGAGTATTTTCCTCCCCTGGAGCTCAAGCCACAAGTGGGTCTAAGCAGCCAGTCTTTATGCACAACCTGCAGCATGTGAGAGCTTCCAGCTCATTCGAAATGGAAGTGGTGATGAGATGGGAAGAAGGGATGAATTTTAACCTAATAAGGAATCATCATCCATCCCTACTTGGAAAATAGCTTTCCTGTTGAATAATATTTCAATATATAATATCTTGAAGTGAGGCTGTCATTACTAATTTAGGTGTAGCTTGCCATATGAATCCTGCAACTATGTACATATATGATGCCTAAATTACTCTCTGGGGCCACCTTTTCCTGCTTAAAGTACCTTAAGGAGAAACTCATTGAGGTGATGTTAGGGCCAGTCAAGCAGAAGGATAGTGACCACGGGAGAGCGGGAAGCCTTCGTGCTTAGTGACCTCGCCCTTACGCCAGGCTAGTGAGATGCTCCCGGGCATATTTCAGATTCATAGGTCAGTTTTCTGAGTGACTGGTGAAGACCCAGAATTAAGACAAGGTCAGATTCATCCTAACTGCGACCTGTACCACGTAAGAGGCTCCTAGACTAATCTACTGTGCACTGTATCTGAATTTCAATCAGGAGGAACGAATCTCTCAGAATGCTTGTATATGTCAGTGGTGCTATGCTGACCTTTGAATTACAAATAGATACTGGGAAAGAAATCCCTGGAGCAGGCAATATCCATTAAATAACAATTATGAAAATCTGTTTGCCTTTTAGAATGGCTTTTCCCATAATGAGGATATGACCAAGTTGGGAGGCTGAGAAGTGGTGGGACCCATGTAGTTTCTAATTCTGAATTATTCATTTCTCAAATGGAGAGAAATCCTCAAAGCTGAGCCAGGGAGAGAAAGTCCAGGAGGCCCAGGGGTCTTTCCTAAGGCCAAGGTTTATACAGAAAGAGCCACGGAGACTGTGCTAAGAATCTAAAAGAATTAGACTAAAATCCAGCTTCTTTCCTCCATGAGAATTCGAATCCTTTGAGTATAATTCAGTGTGGTTTGGGTTGTATCTGGATCACCTAAGTAAATCTAGTTTCATAAAAGGTTTTGTCCTGGAAAATGTTGATTGTTTCTCAATATTTATTATTTACTTTGGATATGTTCAGAAAATATTGTGTGCATTGTTTCTCATGGAGATATATACATATATAGAGAATTCTTAGGTTGAACTGTATGGAATGGCTGGGATTTGGACATGTTTCACCTTTAATACCATCCATTTTATAGAGAGAGGATTTTTTCTAATAGTTTCCATCCTTACGATGCAGTATACTCATCTAAGTGTCTAAGACTTCAGTCTTTGGAGTTAGATGGTCCTGAGTTGAATCTCATCTTGGTTCATGATAAGTTGTATAGCAAGTTATTCAACGTTTACTCTGTTTTGCATCTGCTAAGTAGGAATAATAATGTCTGGCTTATAGAGATAAGGAGAAGATAAAATGAGAGAGTATGTTTAATGCTTACCTAAACATTGGGCATATAGCAAGTCCTCTATAAATGGTTCTATATTTATTATTCAGCTCTTGCTGCAGCAACAAACAACTCTTAAATCTCAGTGAGTTACAAAGTAAATATTTAATTTATTGTTCCATTTCATGATGGCTACAGGTCTGCTGTAATTTTGCCGGGTTCAGTTGGCTTGGCTCAACTGGGCTGTATGTGACTTCTCTAGGAAATGTTGTTGGCGTGATGGAGGGCAGAAACTCAAGACAGTGGCAAGAATCCCAGATGATTCCTAATGCATTTGTTTAGAGCCAGTACAGGAATAGCTCAGAGATACTGTGGATTCGGTTGCAGGCCACTGTTATAAAGTGAATATTGCAATAAAATGAGTCAAATGAACGTTTTGGTTTCCCAGTGCATATAAAAGTTATACTACCAGCATATCTCATTTTATTGCACTTTATTGCGATTCACAGATTGTGGTTTTTTGGTTTTGTTTTGTTTTGTTTTATTTTTACAAATTGAAGGTTTGTGGCATCCCCGCAAGGAGCAAGTCTATAGGTGCCATTTTCCAATAGCATGTGTTCACTTGTCTCTGTGTTACATTTTGGTAATTCTGTAAATATTTCAAACTTTATTATTATTATTATTATTATTATTATAATATTTGTTATGATGACCTCTGATCTTTGACTATGACTGACTGAAACCTCAGATGATTGTTAACATTTTTAGCAATAAAGTACTTTATTGCAATATTTGCTTTATTGCTACGGTCTGGAACTGAACCCACAATATCTCCAAAGTATACCTGCCTATTGTTACTTCCATCTATTTTCCATTAATCAAAAAAGACAGATGGCCAAACTCAAAGTCATCAAGAGAGGAAAATGGGCTCTGCCTCTTAGGAGGCAGCGAGTAGTTGGGAACAATACACATATAGCTTACTATTATTAGGTGATAACCATGGAGTCATAAAATTTAAATTTCTTTTCAATTTTGGTGTTAATTATGAGTTAAGAGACATTGTATTTTCATCAATTTTAATATGTATTATTTCCATTCTATAAATACTGGCCAGCGATAATTGTTGGGTATTTTTAATTGTTCTAATAGCAATAATAATCATCCAACACTGCCTATGATGTAGTGATGAGGACATTCTTTTTATACATCCACTTTATACACGTGCTCTTTTTATCATAGTTGTTAAGAGGAGAAGGGAAAATTCATAGATTACATTTCTTTAGTCAGTGGGAACTCTTATTATAGAAGAAAAATGATACCGCAGGCAGACCTCTGAATCATATTATAGCAGTGTTACAGTGCTACCACTATCCCACCCCATCCCTGGTATCCTGCCACCTCACTGATCATAACTTCCTTAAATAATAATAACAGCTCACATCAACTGAGCACTTAATTTATTCCTATGGATTCTAAAAGTACGTTATGAAATATCTCCTATAAATATCTTCATTTTACAGATGAGAAAGAGAGGTTAAGTGGCCAAAGCCACACAGTTGGGAAGGGAATGAACAAGAACTGAAACTCAGATAGTCAACTCCAGAGCTTTCATGATACCCATGCACTGTACTACCTCCTGTGAAAACGTGGGATAATCATGACGATCAAAATGCATCAATTACTTATTACGGTGAAGATACGCGTTCCGTGCATTAATGCATTTAATCCTCAAAGCGTGCTTATAAAATGGATACTATCCTTATCCCCATTTTACAGATCCAGAGAATTAAAGTAACTAAGCTAACATGGCACAGTGGTTAAGTAGTGGAGACTCGCTTTGAAACAAGAAATTCTGCTGTTAGACTTGACGCTCTTAGGCGCCATGCACTATTGCGTTGACCAAAAAATTGGAAAGCTTTATTACCCTCAAAACGCCCACACTCATCCTATATCCTGCAGCCCAACTAGACATCCCACAGGGTACATAATATTCCAGACCTATCTCACATACAAAGATTTCAGAGACGCACTCCTGTCCAACCAATTTCCTTCCTTTACCTACCAAGTTATTCCCCCTCCTGTCACCATAACAACACACAACCCGCAATACACACTTGGAATCGTTATCGAGAGAGGGAGAAGGGAGAAGTTTTTGATGTGTCTCTTCAGGGGTCCTCTCTGACATCTTTATCTCCTCTTGGTGAACTTTGGGCATCCTGTGATCCACAGCTCTGCCAATTAGGCTGTAAATGGTGCAGCGGCCTCTGTGAACTCCTGGCTCACGGGAGCCTGGTAGGACATCTCGCATCCATATGCGGGCTCTCTCAACACCCAGCATCCCCAAATCAGAACGAGAGGAGCATCTCAGTTACATAAAACATTGCATAGAGTAAATAAGGAAAAAAACAGGGACTGCATTTGCCTGTCTCTCCTTTATCACAAAGGGACCACAAACTGCTGCAAGCAAATGAGGGAAAGAGAATGCTTCCAGACTCCTTCTCCTTAGTTAAAGAAGTGAGGAAACCAGAAATCAGTGTGCTGCCCAGAATGGAAAAAAAAAATACCACTTAGCAAATGCATTTTGACCCTAGCACTTCTTGTTCCTTAATCAGTGGATCAAAAGTAGATTTTCCCCCATTTGTATGGAGTACCCCCTTATATATTAGTATGTGGGACTAGAAAATTTTCCCCATGACTAAGGGATTCGTGTTAACTACTTTGTTTTCTATTAATAGGTGTATCAAAAAAGTACACCACAGACCCAGGTAGAAACTTGTCAGCATCTTTCCTGTGACATCACCCATTTATGTATCAAGTCTCAGGCTCTAACCTGTGATCTCAGTGCTTACTATGTGATGGATAGGGAAGCCACTTCTCTGGGTTTCAGCTTCTTCATTTAGAATCAGTATTGATGGGAGTCTGGCTCTCATTACAGTATTGTGTGAGGAGAAGAAATCAAACAGTATTAAACAAATATCTAAATCATAAGCTTTGTGCTCCAGGAAGGAATTATTAGCTTGCAATAGATGGGATATATTAATATACAGACTACATTGACTGTTCCATTCTTTAGACACAGCTCTTTAGGACCCACCCCATAATTGTTCAATGCCACACACCCATATTTATTGCAATGTCTATAATACTAAGCAATACTGGATATAGACGTTGAATTTTCTATATGGACCCAAAAACATGTATAAAACCTAGTTCCTCGACAAAACACACAAGTGTCTTATCACCCACTGTGATGATGACTGGATTTTTTCCAGATATTTCTCAGACTCTGTACACTCTTGTGCTCTTTAGCTGAGAGGACCCACCTATTCAGGCAGTGATTTAACTTAAATTCTGATGGTGCAAAGATATAAGTGAAACGACACGTTAGTTAAAGTGCATAATGCCCCTCTTATGGCAAGAATTAATTCTCGGGGCTCTGCTTCACACCGTTTAGTAGTCCCTCAGTCTAGGGCGCCTGGGTGGCTCAGTCGTTAAGCGTCTGCCTTCGGCTCAGGTCATGATCCCAGGGTCCTGGGATCGAGCCCCACGTCGGGCTCCCTCCTCGAGGGGAAGCCTGCTTCTCCCTCTCCCACTCCCGCTGCTTGTGTTCCTGCTCTCGCTATCTCTGTCTCTGTCAAATAAATAAATAAAATCTTAAAAAAAAAAAAGTAGTCCCTCAGTCTAAATTATTCTTAAGTCAATACTTCTCCTGCTTCAGGTGGGTGATACCAGCAATTCCATGGTGCTTATTTTTTTTTTTTTTAAGATTTTATGTATTTGAGAGAGAAAAAGAGAGAACGAGCAGGGAGAGGGGCAGATAGAGAAGGAGAAGCAGACTCCCCCCAGGGAGCCTGATGCGGGACTTGATCCCAGGACCCTTGGGATCATGACCTGAGCCGATGGCAGACGCTTAACGGACTGAGCCACCCAGGCGCCCCTCCATGGTGCTTATTGTCACCAAATCTTGGCAACACATCTTTCAATCATGCAAATATTTACACGAATGTGCCATGTAAGAAGAGAAAATACTGCATGCTTCCGAGAAAGCTGCCTGGAGAAACCACAGACCAGCCTGTCCCAGTAAACCAAGTCCTGGATTCACTCTATGAACTCATATGCATGGAAAATGCGGGGGTGTATCCTCTACCCAGGATATCTCATCTCTCCCTGTGTATAATTTTTTTTCTTAGAATTTTAAAACCCTATCCATTATGTCTATGCAGTCAGTCACAAAGTATGAACTGCATGAAGGAGAGGTCACACATCAATGAAAATATTGCTGTAGGCTTCCCACCTTTGGAAATATTCACACACTGATCTGGGCAGACCCCTCAGTGAGATCCAGGGGAACTGAGGGCATCCCTTCCTAGCTGGCCTGGCCGGCATGCTTCAGAATCAGAGGAGCATATTCACTCATCTGTGTGGTTCCTAGTGGCTTCAGAAATGAGCTGGCACCGGATGCTAGATGCTGATTATTTTATTTGTGAGAATCCAAAAGTAATTAAAGTGTTCACAGAAGAGGAGAATACGAGTATGTCACCCTGATCTAGTCACAATTGTCTTCACACCATGGGGCCTTTAAGACAGATGTTGGAACACGCTGTTATCATGACTGGAAGCAAATCATTACCAATGAAACTTAAAAAACAAAATTGGAGATCAAGGTGGTTGTGTTTTTTTTTTTTTTAAATAGATTACAAAAGATTCAAGGATATTCTTCCATTGCTGTCATTCATGTACTGCTTCGCTTTCTTGCAGAAGAGGTTGGAAGACAGAGTTCAAGGTCTTTGGCTGGGAATCCGATAGGTGTCATCTTCATTTCCCATAGCAGTGCCATGTCTCTTTCCCTTATTTATTTGTTGATCTGCCAAATAAAGAACCCTACTATGTGCCACATGTTATTCCAGAAGCTGGGGTTATAGCTATGAATAAGACAGGCTAAGTCCCAGAGAGATTATTTTCTGTTGGGAGAGGTAGGAAATAAAAAAGTAATTGAAATGGTATATATTGTTTCACATGGAGGTAACTGACAGGTAGAAAATAAGTCAGATGGGAAGTAAAGAGTAACTGAAGGTTGATGAACCATTTTAAAAGGAACTGTTTCAGAAGGCATCTCTTGCGGAGGGCCTTTCAACAGAGATCTGAAGTAGGAAGGGAGCTACAAAAAAAAAGAGGATTCCAGGTAGAGGGGAATGCCGGAGCAATGCCTGGAAGTGTGAACATGCTTGAGATTTAGGAAACCTCATTGAACATATTCAAAATAGAAAGGAGGGGCTGGTAGGCAGAAGGAAATGTTTTCTTTGGCCTCATTTAGTATTTGCCAGGCTGTATTTAAAATCCACTTATAGTTCAAGTAAAGAGAATAAAGCAATTCACCAACTAGCACTGTATTTGTACACCCACAATTGCACAATTTAATGAAAATGTACTCTCTAAAAGTAAACAGACATGGTGTAAATACCAATATGCTGATTAACGAGTTATTACAGAGTGCACACATGAGTGAAAATATAATTTAAATTTTGGTTTTCTGACCTTGTCTAATGCCTTGAAAGCTAGGGATAATTCAACCAATTTTACATTACTTTCCTCTTGTCCGACTTCCACTCCTTGAAACTAAGGCTTGATTTAGTTTCCAAAGAATCTAATTTCACCAAGATTGCTGTGGAATGCCTCTAATGACGCCCTTCACTTCCAGTTCCACTTGGTGCCAGCAGAGCGGGCACCACCAAATTATTGTGAAGCTGAATGAAATAGAGCCATTCATTGGAGCTAAGTAAAAATAAACAGTTGAAATTGCCTGTCAGTCTCGGGGGAAATGAAGGGCCGGTTAAAGATATCTTCCCTTTTGATAAGAAATTTTATTACTTCGGGGGGGTGTTGGGTCTGCATTCCCAGAGTCCGCCAGCTGCCATATCACCTTTGCTGTTGACTGAGGCTGTGCTTCCTGCCGTGTGGGGTGCCCTCATCAGCAGGAATGCTAACGGGTGTTTAATGAGCACCTCCAGTTGGTGGGGCTGGAACCAAGGAGCATGGCAGAATTTTGAGTCCGTTATTACTACCTCTCGATCTTTTTGACTTGCTCGCTAAGCCCTTCTGCTCTCTTATGGCTACTGTGTTAAATTCCCGAGATTACTAACTTTATGTGTTTCTCCCTCTCGGATTCAATAAAGGGAAGAGGGCCACACAAATTTATAACGAGTCCGGTGCTTGTATTCCCAAAGATACAGCAAAACAAGATCAACTGACTTTGAAGAAGGAAAATGGGAACTGCGTTAGCTAATTATATCTGATTACGCTAGCCTTACCTATAACAAAATCGTTGGTTTTAAATATTCGATTAAAATTACAATGCATTTCATCATGTTTCCTTCCACTTTCCGTTATGCTTCCGTAAAGTGCATTGAAAGGGAAATACTTAATGAAAAAAAAATACATTTGCTAAGTTAGGATCAGTAAGAAAAATTGGGGTTGAGGAAAAAGGTGGTCTGAGAGGAGGAAAAAAGCTAATTATTTCAATGGAAACACAATTGAAAATACAATCTTCAGTCGACCCTGTGAAATCCGAGGGGTGTATCCTTCACTTTCTTGGTGTTTCAAGGAAATTGTTTTCTCACATTTTTGTTCTAATTCACCCAACACTTTACAGGGCCTGGAGAATGGCGGGGGGGGCAGGGTTGAGGAAAATTACAAACTTCACTTCGAACAGCAGGGGGCATTGCAGGGGCTGGCTAATTCTGAAAGCTGAACATCGGAAAGATGCATTTTCAAAAGGAATTATGGATAAGCAGAATGTATTACAAGCACACAATTCCGTTTAGCGCTTCTGGAAGGAACCAAAGCATGAAGGAGGAACACTGGCATTGGATGCTACCAGAACTTCAAAAAGAAACTGGCCATGCTTTATGTGACTTCTATTCATCTGCTAATATAAAAACAACCCACCTTCTGTTTACAGGTACTTTTTTTGAATGTCCCGGTAATTACTCTAATACAAATAACATATAAGATTGGTGGTAGAAAAATCTCCCATAAGGCTGGCCCACAGTGGCAAGTTCCATTCCTGATGCTACCAGCCGATATGTATTCAGAAATTGTATATTATGCTTGTGAGCCAGAGGCATGCCCACTCACTTTTCAACTCTTGCCAGCTTTTGATTCATTTCTAGCTATTCACTGTGGGAGCAGATCATTGGAACTCACCAATGAGTTCTGCTCTTGTATCTGAGAGCCAAAACCATAAGTGTGGAGAGTGGAATTAATCCATCTCTGGCTTTCTTCAGGGCCTCACAAATTCTTGTCAGCCACCTCAGTTCTGACTTAAAAATAAAACTTCCCTTCTTTATTCTGGAAATGTCTGTGACAATAGGAATCCATTCTCTTCTGCTTTTTCGTTCTCATCTATCATTCTTAGTAGGACAGCATGAAATCCAGTGGGGAAGAGGCCATTCTGAATGCTCAGTGATCCTTTCCTTTCTCATCCTAAGACTAACATATTCCCTTTGCAAAGTCACAAGTTCTTGTGAACTGCAACAAGCCCTTCAGTGAGAAGACCCCAGGTGTGTCCAGTGCCTATCACCATGGAAACTGGCTGGGCCCTCAGATGGAGGAAGCCCATTTGAACAGACAAGGCTATCAGGAATCTGTAACTCAACCTAAACACTCACTGCTATGCTAATGTTCCAGATTCATCTTGAGAAATTAATAAAATGACTGTTAATGTTCTTACCTATTCCAAATCCGTGAGAGAAAAATGGTGGATGGACCTGGTCCCGGAAAGCAATGAAGATCTTCTGTAATAACAGACTACTTACTTTGTTGGGTAGTAAGTGTATATCGGCAAATTGGTTCTTGAATTCTCTGCTTTATTGCTATCGTTTGTTGTAATTATAAATTTTTAAATCTATTTTTAAGAAGACAGTCTTAAAAGAGAACATCTCCACTTGAAAGTCAATCTATTGCCTTTATTTTTATTCTTTAGATTTTGATAATTCAAGGTACTAAGTTATCAGTTAAGGTTATGCTTAGCTGTTATAACAAATCCCAAAATGTTTAATGGCCAAATGCAGTCTTTTCTTCCCTAGCTCCCAGACATTCAAAGCGGATGATCCTGACATCGACCTCTCCTCCAAGTGGTAATTTCAAGATCCAGGTTCCTTCTGTTGTATGTCTCTCACCATTGCCATGCTTGTCTGCACCAAGCTCATAGAGCATGAGTGGAAAGATCTTAGTAGCCGTGGTTGGAAATGGTGTCCACCACTTCTGAACACACTACATTTTTCTAGAACTCAATCATATGGGGACACTTATTTAGAGAAGCAGGAAAATATAGTTAGCTGTATGTCCTGAGAGAAAAGGAAATGAGATTGGTGAATACATAGCCAGTGTCCGACACACAAACTCTACTAATTATAATCCCATTTTTACATGTATTATGCACTTTTTTAATTTCCTTAAACAAAGGTACATTCTCTATCAACCTTCTGAGTGCCAAGATCTGTATGAAACTAACTTTTACGGATAGAAAGGTAAGAATAGCTAATTCAGTTGTGAAAGAAAAAAAGAGAGAAAAGGGAAAGAAAAAGGAAAGGAGGGAGGAAAGAGAGAGAGAGAGAAAGGAAGGAAGAATGAATTAATTCCTGGCTACTTTCCTCACAGAGTACTCAAATTTTGAGCTCAATTTAGTTCAAACAAAACTGAGGCTAGAAATATGTCTCCACCGGGGCACCTGAGTGGTGCAGTTGGTTAAGTGTTTGACTCTTGGTTTCAGCTCAGGTCATGAGCTCAGGGTCATGGGATCAAGCCCCACATTGGGCTCTGTGCTCAACGCAGAGTCTGCTTGGGACTCTCTTTCCCTTTCCCTCAGCCCCTCCCCATCTCTCTAAAATAGATATATAAATCTTTAAAAAATATATACGTCACCATGAAACAGGTCCTGTGCCTTAGAATAAGAACATCACCAAGATCAAGTACATACCCCACTTGGCTAGCTATGTAAAAGAAGGAACTATTACCTGAGCAAAAAAGAGACACTAGCAGCCCGACCCTACAGAAACAACTCAAGAGGAACAATGTCGCATTTAAATTTCAGGGTTCCCTCTGGCATGACCATCCTCCCATGCCTTCCCAGTTCATCATAGCCAAAAGTACAGCTACTTGGAAGGATAGGAGAATCAGGTCAAAATTGTGCTGTCACTGGAAGATTGTACATGTGGTTACATATCTCTTTCTCCCACCCCACAGCTGCCACGAAGACATGACACTGTGGCTGGCAGGCTATCATAATACTTCATACATCACTGGATCTCCATAAATACAGTTAATTACCAGATCATGAGCAAGGGCTTTTAAAAGAATTCTCAATTCACATCTTGAACTGTTGAGACAGGAGTAAGATGTCATACTGACTGAGGACAAGCTGTTGTCCTGCTATGTCCAAATCCTGCTGACGGGTCCTGAAAACCAGAGTCTGCAAGGATTGTGCTGCATCTTAATCAAGCAGCATGGAAAAGGGAAAGACAGAGCTTCCAATGAGAAAAGGCGAGGACTACCTGGCATATGGTTTGGGGTATTAAAATACATTTGTTTTCATTGATCACATCCAACAGTAACTGCAAATCTTTTTCATAATATCTTTAATACATTCAGATTAAGGATAGACATAATTATGAATGTTGGTTGTTGTTGACTTTTATTCCACTGAACAAATATCAGCCTAAATCCATATGGGCGGGGAGTATGTGAGTTCTATTCTTTGTTACAAGTCCCAAATGCCTAAAATAGCACCCAGTGCAAGGTAGGTACTCACACGTAAATTAATGTTGCACTTCAGTAACAACTTAATGAAGCACTATGGGATGGTTCCCTAAATAGTTTAAAAGACTCCTGAGCAGTGATTTTTGACATGGATATTACCCCTTAGGATTGATACTTGACTGATATGGAATAGCTAGCTACATCTATACTTAACAGGATAGGAGACAGTGAGATGAAATGTTTCAAAATCATTATCAGTGAGAAAAAAATGCCACAACCATTAACATAAACATAATCTGAGATTTACTGCAATATCAGAGGAATGATTCTGGATTTGTCTACTTTCTATACTCTTTTTATTGAGGAAAAAAAAAGCTCTCAAATTTAATTGGATAATTGGTTTGTTATTGGCTGACTCATTAGTTGTTTTTTAAATGAACTGGGCCATCCAATCACACCAAAAAGGCCTATGTAAATTAAAATATCAATGTTAATTAAAAGTTCAATTAATATATATATCATAGATTCATTTTATGTAAAATTTATGATGTGACAAAATTATGATTTTATAAACTGTCATTCAGATTATATTGGGATGCCTTACAAAAAATGCATACAGCAAATTCAGGCCTTTTTTTCAGTCTCTAGAGCACGGTTTTATTATTTATTTTAAATTATTATAAAGGTTTATAGGTGAGTTGTGTTTTCCTGTCACATTTTCCATGACCCCTTTGCTTCTTACATGACAATGCAAGTCCCAATTGTAATAGTGTTCGTACAGAGAAATGCTGATTTACAATGAAGTGTTTTTGCAAAATTGCCAAGTTTATATTGTAGTAAAATCAATGATTACCTATATCAGTGATCACAAGTTTCATTTGCAAACTCTGATATCTTGATTATGGTTACCTCAAGCACGATGACAAGAAGGAACGCTCAACAGAAGTGTTGTCATGGCTGATTAGCAATGTCGCTACAGGTATCAGAATGGGGAGGGCTTGCACCCTATGTATTTGCCATCTCTGACCTACAGTAACAAATATTTAAAAAGCGAAAACATACATTGCTGACTGCTCTTTTGACCTGAATTAATGCAGCTTTCTATAAAGTATTTGGTTCCGACTACACTCACTCTAGCGGAGTCATTTATCCACTAGAAAAACACAGCTAATTTCTTCTTAGTTCTCAAAATGTAAAAAGCAGGTGGATTATATTATATTTGGTTTGCTCAAACTGGCTTTAACACCGGAAGAGGATTTATTGGCTCATACATTGGCAGTTCATGGGAGGTCGGACTTCAGGGTCAGTTTGATCAGTGGCTCAATGACGTCGTGAAGGCACTGGAGGCTTCTGCCACTTTTCCCTGCCTTCCACCGGCCAGCTTCAGGGTAGACCAGTTCCCTCATGGTGGTCAAGTGGCTGCAGCAGTTTCAGGCTTCTTAACCACATACCACACCATGTGTGATTGGGAAAGTGAGGGTCTGTTCTAGCGTTGTAACAAGGTAGGGATTTGCCCCTGTGGTTCTCTTAGGTCCCAGGACTGCTCGTGAACTAAATGCTATCGCTGGAGGAATGGTGTATGCTAACTGGCCTTTGCATCGAGGCTCCATTCCAGTAGCTCGGAGTAGACTGAGCTTCTCATAAAGTTCATGGACTATACAACCTCATAAAATCTAGGAACTTGTGGGAAAAAAATAAGGGGGAAATAGAGTCTGGGTAAGCAACTAAAGGTGTCTACTCCATGACCTAACAGCCTGCCTTTGAGAAGTACAATCAGTTAGGATCACGGGCTCTGGAGCAAGAATCCCTGCATCTGAACACTGCCTCTTCCTCTTACTAGCAGCATAATTTTGGCCAAGTTAAACTCCCTAGCTCAGCACCTCACTTTTCTAACCTGTAAAATGGGGATACTAATACCTCATAAGCCTGTTAGAATAAAATAAAATTATATATGTGGAAAATTTAGAATAATACCTGGTATTTAGTAAATACCATACAATTCTTAGCTGTTATTATTTTTGATAGCCTTATTGTATAATTAATTTCTCTCAGATGGCTTTATCTTTACACATACAAAATGGGATTTGCGTGCTAGGATGAGAGCATTGGAAAGTTCTCAAACTATGAGCCATTCATATTCTTAGAACTTAGTAGCAATTGATAATGTAAAATGGGATTTTTTTCTTTAGAGAGAGTCACAACTAAATGGCAAATAATTTGCCTTACTATCACACACTGCTCTCAGCACAGTCACTTCAGTATCCTGATATTATCTTTGGGTGACTTCATAATTAGATTCCGATTCTATATTCATTCCACTCAAAGAATATTGCTCTTACTGAGGAACGTTTTGTGTTCTGTTTTTATTTTTGAATCAGAGTTGAAAATGGACCGTACTTTACTGTCTAATTAAAGACCTATCCTTCACATGTGCATTTTTTTTCTCATGAAGCACTTCAGTGTATTTTCCAGTGCGGTGTGGAAACTGGACATGCTGTTGGAAAAGGATAAATAACAAAACTTTAGAATCACCTATTCTCAGATGAAAATATAGCTTAAAAACTTTCTCACAGGCCTTGGCTGATATTTTAGACAGTTTTCTTTGATTACGCATGATATAGGTTAAGGGGAAAATGAGTATATGGGGGAGTTGTTATTGGATAAAGAGGTAAATTCCACATTCAGAAGAGCTGAACTGAGCTGCCAGGCTTTGGAGAGACTAAAATGATAGGCATTACGGTCTCTGATGCCAACATAACCATTTGTCCTTCTTACAGCCATTTGCCTTTCTGTATCAGTACTGTCCTCCCAGACCAGCTTTAGCCACATGATGCCAGACACATGGCTGAAATCAGTTATTCCCCCCCCCACCCCATATTCCATGATTGAAAGAGCTCTTTCTTACCCACTTCAGATAGGAAAAATTCCAGAGAATGAGTCTATAGGACCAGCCTTCATCATGTGCACATCCTTATGACTAGAAATGGGGTCAATTGCTTGGATCAGGGGTTGAGGATCCTGAGTATAGGAAAATTATAAGCATCATAGCTAGGAACTTCTTAGTGGGAAGATAAACGTTTTTTTCTTATTTTACCAATTCTTTGAGGCAGTGAGCCAAGAGTGGATTTGGACAGAGCTGAACAACATATTCATAAAGGTAGGAAGGTAGCTAGTACACTCTTCACAGTTCTGCAAGAGTACACGCATACTTGGACTAGAGCCAGATACCTCCTGAAGGGCCTGCCCAGAAGAAGGGCCACCAGGATCCCTCTCACCATCCCCCATTGCCTTCAGGGCTGATAGAGCAGCCCATTCTCAGAAAAATCTCTCAACTGAACACAGAGCATTATCCTACAGTTTGTTGGCAATTTTCTGCATCCTGCCCTGAGGCCAGGAGCCAGGAAATGGAAAGCCTGTAGTTCTGAGATGTTCATTTGCTTCTGAGGTGCATATAATTGCTGATTAGTTTGGCACTTAGATGTATGCCTTAACATTTAGTTTGTGAAAGATGAATACATTAGCCCTGCAGGAACCATAACTATGGTATTTTCTGACTTGTCAAAATGCCCTTTATGCATTTCATAAAATCATTTTTTTAAATAAATAAAGTTGAAGTTATGGGCCAAATCTCACCTAGAAGACTAGAGCTGGAGGATAAAGTTGTGGTTTCTTTACAAGGCAGGGCCCTAGATTCTTCTAGCATTATCTTACATCTGACTGCAACACTGTCTATAAAGGGATGGTTACCACTCATCTGGCCTAGATGGCAAACATCCACATCTCATTGGGCCTTAGGGTCTGAATTAAACTAGAGCATTATGTGATGAAATTGTGCCATATGTCTGATGTCTTTGTTAATCAATTAATAAGCAGCCTTCATATCTAAAAGATTACACTGAACACTATAAATGATATAGACCCCCTGAAGGAACATGCAACTCCTTGTGAGTCACGTTAAAAACATTAAAGGAAGATTAGGGACCAAATTCTAAGTTGTAACTGAGAAAATAAGTCAATATGTACTTTGTAGGGGCTAGATTGGTCCAGATCCATTTCTTGAAAGACACAGGGCTTGAAACGGGTCTCAGATGATGGACAGGAAAAAGGGTACTCTTTACAGTCTCTATTTTTACGATTGGTATAGATATGTTGGGTTGAAATTGCATTCCAGGCAGTGTGAATAGCCTGAACCAAACCACAAAGGTGATCTTAGAAGCCCCTGTGGAGTGTAGAGAGCATGATGCACAGTAAATCATGTTGGAAGGTGACTGGCAGATGATGAAAGCTGGACAAAAAGATTTTCACTTGGTACAATAGTTTGCTGAGCAGGGAAGTCATGAAAGCAATATTTTTTTGAAACATAAGTCATTCCGGTCTGTGTGTGAGTGTGGGTGCAGCATGCACATGTGTACATGAAAGAGAAAGAGGGAAAAGAGAGGTGGGGAAGTGTCAAGTCAATTATCAGAAGGCAGAAGTAGCAAGCTTATTGAAGGTATGTAGTAATAAAGTCTGAAGTTAAGACGATGACAGAGACATAATGAGTAAAGGTCATAAATATATTTTCTAAAACAGGAACGGCAGGACTTGATGACACTGAGACACAAAAAGGAGAGACTCCACAGCTTTTGGGTTGGGAGACGGTTGAAAATTCAGCTTTTGCTGTTCATGTCATCTCCTAGTTCCTTCCAAGTGGCCAGCAGTTGAAGGGAATTATTCCTGGTCATTTTTAGTGTGACTGGGAAAAAATGTCAGCTTCTGACTGGATCTACTCATTGTTCCATCAGAGAGAAATGAATACTAAGATATACATGAGGAATCCCTGCACCTTTGGATTTCAATGCCCAGCCTTGCTTGATTACAGTTTGTGTTCTCTCACAAAGACTGATTAAGTGGGACTTGAAGGAACACTTACCTCTAGGGAAAAAAAGACAAGTGACAGAAATTCTTGGTGAAATAAAGTTGGTAGAAGTCTGGCGTATAATTACTGCTGGGTTATCATTTGTGGAGGAACATTAGTTTCCTTTAACCAATAATTTCTAAGTTCAGAATTATTTCTGAAAAAGCATTTGCATCTCTTTCTACATATGCATGCTTAACCCTTGAATAATGTGGGGGTTATGGGCACCGAGGCCTCTGTGCGGTCAAAAATCCACATATACTTTTTAATTCCCCCCAGAATTTAACTACTAATGGCCTACTGTTGACTGGAAGCCTTACTGGTAAATAGTCAACACATATTTTATATGTTATATATATTATATGTTGTATTCTTAAAATAAACGAGGCTAGAGAAAATGCTATTAATTCTAATAAAAAAACACACTTACAGAACATACTGTATTTGTTGGAAAAACCTGTGTATAAGTGGACCCCTGCCATTCAAACCCATGTTGTTGGAGGGTCACCTGTACAGTTGTAAATATCTGTAGATGTGTATATATCAGAATCAACTGCAAACACAACCAAGGAGTTGCAAAACACATCCCTGTATCTTCATGTAGTCTTCTTTTTTTTTTTTTTTTTTTTTATTAAAAGATTTTATTTATTTATTTGGCAGAGAGATAGACAGAAGAGCACAAGCAGAGGGAGTGGTAGAGGGAGAGGGAGAAGCAGGCTCTGCACTGAGCAGGGAACCCGATGCGGGACTCGATCCCAGGACCCTGAGATCATGACCTGAGCCGAAGGCAGACGCTCAACCATCTGAGCCACCCAGGCGCCCTCTTCATGTAGTCTTATAAAAAGTAGTTAATCTCAATTTTATTGAAAATACAGCCAATTAGTACACATCAGTAGTCAAGCAAAATGACAATAGAATCTAGCGACTACTAAATATGAGTTCATTCCATTTCAGGCTTCAGCAAATTAGTGAAGTCTGAATTCAATTTGGCTGCCTGATTCAAGCCCCTGATCAATACGGGCTAAAAAGAATTGACGGACTTTTCTACTCTTCAGACCAGGTCAGCTAAATTTAAAGAGATAAGTACCACTTAGAGGAGTAACAGTAGCACCTGGACTGGGGTGTGGTGTGGAGGAAATGGTGACACTGAAAAGGGTGAGTCACTACACCTGGGATCCTGAGTCCATTTCTGTCACCAATCAACTATGTGATCATGAATGAGGACTTCACATCTATCAGCCTCCGTTTCCTCACTTGTAAAATGGGAGAGTTAAAAACAATCATCTCCACAGGTAGACATCTGATAGCATTTTTAGTGAGATCATGACCCTCCTTCTGCAAGCCAGTTGTTACCATGAGATTCATCGTTTGGAAGACCAAAGCAATTACTGTCCTTTGTCTGGTCACAGTGGCCTGACCCTTCAGCACACATTGAGCATAAGCTATTGCTCCTCGCCGCCCCTTCCCTGCATGGAGCCTGTTTCCCCCAGTGCTACAGCCATGACTTCCAGTTTGGTTTCCAAACTCTGCCCTCCTCCATCCATGTACACATGTGCCTTACTTTTTCCCCCACTACTCCAGTGTCCTTTTATCTCCCAATGCACTCTAAGGTCTTTGCAGCAGAGACCATGCCTTGTATTTTCTTGTATTCTCTACACTGTCTGACGTAGCATCAGACATACGGCAGGTGTTGAGCCAAAGCCTGTGGGCAGGTGGGTTTGTTTAACTAACAGACTCTTAATTTTCACTCAAAGAACTTTTGGTCTAATAGGCCAACGGAAATTCCAACCAGAAATCATCAAATACGATATATGAAAAGGTAATGCCTGGGAAATGATCAGAACATATATTTCCTTTTTAAAGTTTCAAGACCTTAGTACATACATACTCTTGAAACAGCCCATTCTGTCATATATATGAGAATATAGTAGCACTGACTTTTAATGTTTACAGGAGAGGGTGCCTTCTTTTTAAAATCCTTTAAGCTGGGGGTGCCTGGGTGGCTCAGTCGTTAAGCGTCTGCCTTCAGCTCAGGTCATGATCCCGGGGTCCTGGGATCGAGCCCCACATCGGGCTCCCTGCTCGGCGGGAAGCCTGCTTCTCTCTCTCCCACTCCCCCTGCTTGTGTTCCCTCTCTCGCTGTCTCTCTCTCTGTGAAATAAATAAATAAAAATCTTTAAAAAAAAAAAAAAATCCTTTAAGCTGGAGTGAGGAAGAAAAAGGTGGATGGGGATGGGCAGGTGCTGTATGCATGCACACACATGTGGGAGAAAGGTTGTCTTCCTTTCTATTTGTAAAATCACTTTCTGCTGTTCTCAGACATAAACTCTGACACCTAAGAAAGGAAAGAACTGCTACTATTGAATTACTGCATGTCTAGAGGGAATAGCAAAAGGCTATGTCGGCTTTAAGAAAGCCAGATCGTGTATTTCATTACACTTGATAACTTAAAAGGGATTTGCTTTCACATACCTGCATAAAAAGGAATCACCTAAGTTCTCGTGCCATCGCATAAGAGAGGGACGCCCTCTTCTAGCTGGCAGGGACCTATGAGATGGTCCAGTACAATGACCTCATCTGTGGAAGAAGTTCGGAGAGCCCTCTTAAGTTTAAGTACATTTTACCATTTTCTACTTAACAAAACTCTTCCATGGTTTATTGCAGAGCAACTATTTAAAATGACCTACTTATTGATCTCATAAAAGGAATTTCTATCCAAATATAAATATTAACTATGTTTAAAAAAATAGGAACACCGGAACTTGAGCTCTGGAATCACACACACCTGTGTTCCAATCCCAGCAAGACCCTTACTAGGAGCCTGGACTAGTGACCTGAGGTCTTGATCCATTTGTTCACTTTCCCTATTAAATGAGAGATGTTCTAGTTTCTACCTTAAATGATACCACACATACGGCACGAAATAGTGCCATATGTGTGGTCAGTGCCCATTCCAGCTTCAATCTTAAGACAGTTGTGGTTTATTTTTACATTCTGATTATAAAATAATGTAGGACAGATTCTTTTTTTTTTTTAATTTTATTATGTTATGTTAGTCACCATACAATACATCATTGGTTCTTGATGTGGTGATCCACGATCCATTGTTTGCGTATAACACCCAGTGCTCCATGCAGTACGTGCCCTCCTTAATACCCATCACCGGGCTAACCAATCCCACTTCCCCCCTCCCCTCTAAAACCCTGTTTGTTTCTCAGAGTCCATAGTCTCTCATGGTTCATCTCTCCCTCCAATTCCCCCCCCATTTTTCCCTTCCTTCTCCTAATGTCCTCCATGTTATTCCTTATGTTCCACAAATAAGTGAAACCATATGATAATTGACTTTCTCTGCTTGACTTATTTCACTCAGCATATTCTCCTCCAGTCCCATCCATGTTGATGTAAAAGTTGGGTATTCATCCTTTCTGATGGCTGAGTAATATTCCATTGTACATATGGACCACATCTTCTTTATCCATTCATCCGTTGAAGGGCATCTCGGCTCTTTCCACAGTTTGGCTATTGCGGACATTGCTGCTGTGAACATTGGGGTGCATACGGTCCTTCTTTTCACTACATCTGTGTCTTTGGGGTAAATAACCAGGAGTGCAATTGCTGGGTCATAGGGTAGCTCTATTTGTAATTTTTTGAGGCACCTCCACACTGTTTTCCAAAGTGGCTGTACCAGCTTGCATTCCCACCAACAGTGTAAGAGGGTTCCCCTTTCTCCACAACCTCTCCAACATTTGTTGTTTCTTTCCCTGTCCATTTTTGCCATTCTAACTGGTGTAAGGTGGTATCTCAATGTGGTTTTGATTTGGATTTCCCTGATGGCTAATGATGATGAACATTTTTTCATGTGTCTGTTAGCCATTTGTATGTCTTCTTCAGAGAAGTGTCTTTTCAGATCTTCTGCCCACTTTTTGACTTGATTATTTGTTTTTTGGGTGTTGAGTTTGAGAAGTTCTTTATAGATCTTGGATACCAGCCCTTTATCTGTAGTGTCATTTGCAAATATCTTCTCCCATTCTGTGGGTTGCCTCTTTGTTTTGTTGACTGTTTCCTTTGCTGTGCAGAACCTTTTTATCTTGATGAAGTCCCAAAAGTTCATTTTTGCTTTAGTTTCACTAGCTTTTGGAGATGTATCTTGAAAGAAGTTGCTGTGGCCGATGTCAAAGACGTTACTGCCTATGTTCTCCTCTAGGATTTTGATGGATTCCTGTCTCACATTGAGGTCTTTCATCCACTTTGAGTTTATCTTTGTGAATGGAGTTAGAGAATGGTCGAGTTTCATTCTTCTGCATGTGGTCCAATTTTCCCAGCACCATTTATTGAAGAGACTGTCTTTTTTCCATTGCATGTTTTTTCCTGCTTTGTCGAGGATTATTTGACCATAGAGTTGGGGGTCCATATCTGGGTTCTCTATTCTGTTCCATTGGTCTATATGTCTGTTTTTGTGCCAGTACCATGCTGTCTTGGTGATCACAGCTTTGTAATATAGCTTGAAATCGGGCAACATGATGCCCCCAGCTTTGTTTTTCTTTTTCAACATTTCCTTGGCGATTCGGGGTCTTTTCTGATTCCATACAAATTTTAGGATTGTTTGTTCCAGCACTTTGAAAAATGTCATTGGAATTTTGTTTGGGATGGCATTGAAGGTATAGATTGCTCTGGGTAGCATAGACATTTTAACAATGTTTACTCTTCCAATCCATGAGCATGGAATATTTTTCCATCTTTTTGTGTCTTCTTCAATTTCTTTCATGAGTGTTCTGTAGTTCCTAGAGTATAGATCCTTTACCTCTTTGGTTAGGTTTATTCCAAGGTATCTTATGGTTTTTGGTGCTATTGTAAATGGAATCGTTTCTCTAATTCCTCTTTCTACAGTTGCATTGTTAGTGTATAAGAAAGCAACTGATTTCTGTGCCTTGATTTTGTATCCTGCCACATTACTGAATTGCTGGATGAGTTCTAGTAATTTGGGGGTGGAGTCTTTTGGGTTTTCCGCATAAAGTATCATGTCGTCTGCGAAAAGAGAGAGTTTGACTTCTTCTTTGCCAATTTGAATACCTTTTATTTCTTTTTGTTGTCTGATTGCCGTTGCTAGGACTTCTAGTACTATGTTGAACAATAGTGGTGAGAGTGGGCATCCTTGACGTGTTCCTGATCTTGAGGGAAAGGCTCTCAGCTTTTCCCCACTGAGGATGATATTCGCTGTGGGTTTTTCATAGATGGATTTTATGAACTTGAGGAATGTTCCCTCTATCCCTATACTCTGAAGAGTTTTAATCAGGAAAGGATGTTGTATTTTGTCAAATGCTTTTTCTGCATCAATTGAGAGGACCATATGGTTCTTCTCCCTCCTTTTATTAATGTGTTCTATCACATTGATTGATTTGCGAATATTGAACCACCCTTCCATCCTGGGGATAAATCCCACTTGGTCGTGGTGGATGATCCTTTTAATGTATTGTTGGATCCTATTAGCTAGGATTTTGTTGAGGATTTTGGAATCCATATTCATCAGGGATATCTGTCTGAAATTTCTCCTTTTTGATGGGGTCTTTGCCTGGTTTGGGGATTAAGGTAATGCTGGCCTCATAGAATGAGTTTGGAAGTTTTCCTTCTGTTTCTATTTTTTGAAACAGCTTCAGTAGAATAGGTATTATTTCTTCTTTGAATGTTTGGTAGAATTCCCCAGGGAATCCATCAGGCCCTGGACTCTTGTCTTTTGGGAGGTTTTTGGCTGCTTCAATCTCGTTACTGGTTATTGGCCTATTCAGGTTGTCAGTTTCTTCCTGTTTCAGTCTTGGCAGCTTATAGGTTTCCAGGAAGGCCTCCATTTCATCCAGATTGCTCAGTTTATTGGCATATAGTTGTTGATAATAATTTCTAATAATTGTTTCTATTTCCTTGGTATTAGTCGTGATCTCTCCCCTTTCATTCCTAATTTTATTAATTTGGGTCCTTTCTCTTTTCTTTTGGATAAGCCTGGCCAGTGGTTTATCGATCTTATTAATTCTTTCAAAGAACCAACTTCTAGTTTTGTTGATCTGATCTACTGTGTTTCTGGTTTCTAATTCATTGATTTCTGCTCTGATTTTAATTATTTCTCTTCTAATGCGTGGCTTAGGCATTGTTTGTTGCTTTTTCTCTAGTTCTTTAAGGTGTAGAGTTAGTCGGTAAATTCGGGATTTTTCTATTTTTTTGAGTGAGGCTTGGATAACTATGTATTTCCCCCTTAGGACCGCCTTTGCAGTATCCCATAGGTTTTGGACCAATGTCTTTGTTCTCATTGATTTCCATGAATTGTTTAAGTTCTTCTTTGATTTCCTGGTTGACCCAAACATTCTTGAGCAGAGTGGTCTTTAGCTTCCAAGTTTTTGAATTTCTGCCAAATTTTTTCTTGTGATTGAATTCCAGTTTTAGAGCATTGTGGTCTGAGAATATGCAGGGAATAATCTCAATCTTTTGGTATCGGTTGAGACCTGATTTGTGACCCAGTATGTGGTCTATTCTGGAGAAAGTTCCATGTGCGCTCGAGAAGAATGAGTATTCTGTTGTTTTAGGGTGGAATGTCCTGTAAATATCTATGAGGTCCATCTGGTCCAATGTATCATTCAAAGCTCTTGTTTCCTTGTTGATTTTCTGCTTAGATGATCTGTCCATTGCTGAGAGTGGAGTATTGAGGTCTCCTACAATTAACGTATTGTTATCAATATGACTCTTTATTTTGGTTAACAGGTGGCTGATGTAGATGGCTGCTCCCATGTTGGGGGCATAGATATTTACAATTGTTAGATCTTCTTGTTGGATAGACCCTTTAAGAATGATATAGTGTCCTTCTGTGTCTCTAACTACAGACTTTAGTTTAAAATCTAATTTGTCTGATATAAGAATTGCTACCCCAGCTTTCTTTTGAGGTCCGCTGGCATGGAAGATGGATCTCCATCCCTTCACTTTCAGTCTGGATGTATCTTTAGGTTCAAAATGAGTCTCTTGTAGACAGCATATGGATGGGTCCTGTCTTTTTATCCAGTCTGCAACCCTGTGCCATTTTATGGGAGCATTTAGGCCATTCACGTTGAGAGTGATTATTGAAAGATATGAATTAATTGTCATCATGTTGCCTGTGAAAATGTTGTTTTTATAGACTGTCCCTATAAATTTCTGTTGTATATCACTCTTGGGGTCTTTTTCCTTTTATAGAACCTCCCTTAATATTTCTTGCAGGGCCGGCTTAGTGGTCACATATTCTTTCAGTTTCTGCCGGTCTTGGAAGCTCTGCATCTCTCCATCCATTCTAAATGAAAGCCTTGCTGGATAAAGTATTCTTGGCTGCATGTTGTTCTCATTTAGTACCCTGAATATGTCTTGCCAGGCCTTTCTGGCTTGCCAGGTCTCTGTGGATAGGTCTGACGTTATTCTGATGTTCCTCCCTCTGTACGTAAGGAATCTCTTCCCCTAACTGCCCTTAAGATGGTTTCCTTGGTTCTAAGATTTGCAAGTTTTACTATTACATGCCGGGGTGTTGGCCTGTTTTCCTTGATCTTGGGAGGGGTCCTCTCTGCCTCTAGGACGTGAATGTTTGTTTCATTCCCCAGATTAGGGAAGTTCTCAGCTACGATTTGCTCAAATACATCTTCTAGTCCTCTCTCTCTCTCCACTCCCTCTGGGATTCCAATGATTCTGACATTGGAACACTTCATGGTGTCACTTATTTTTCTGATTCTATTTTCACGGATTCTGAGTTGTTTTTCCCTGGCCTCCTCTTTTCCCTTTTTATCTATTATATTGTCTTCCAGGTTGCTTATTCGCTCTTCTGCCTCAGTTACCCTAGCTGTTAGATTATCTAGATTGGATTGGATCTCATTGATAGCATTTTTAAGTTCTGCCAATTCACCTTTCATTTCTGCCCTTAGAGACTCAATGTTACCATTAATTGATTTCTCCATTCTAGCCATTGTCTTCACAATTGCTAGCCTGAATTCCATCTCCGACATCTTGGTTATATCTGCATCCATTTGTAAATCTGTGGCATAAGTCATAATCTCTGAGTCTTTCCTATTTTGGGGGTTCCTCCTCCTAGTCAGTCTGTTGAGGGGTGGTTGAGGGAATGTATAGAGTCCAAATTATTGACCAGAACCCAAGCAAGATGCACCTGTTTTATAGGGACCTTAGGGTTGCTGGCCTCTTGTTTTCCCAGCCTGTCTTCTGCGGGAGGGGCCTGCCGCGCTGTTACTCAGACAACCCTGTTCGGTTGGAGTTGCCCTGTGGCAGGGGATGGGCTCAGTGGGAATCAGTCTTTGGGGCTTTTATTCTCTGGCGCCTTTCCCTGGCGGCTTTCTGCGTCTCTTCCGTGAGTCAGAGCAGAAGGGACCGTTTCCAACCCTCTGCCTCAGAGCAGAGAGACCGCAGTCTGTTCTTCAGTGAGCTCTCCAGGCCACACTGTCTCCGTTTCTGTCCGTGCTGCTATAAACTGCAGCGGCCTGGGTTGTGCGCCCCTCCGCAGTGCTCCCAGTCCTGCCTCCAGGTCGGGCACGTCTCTGCCCTTTGTGCTTCTAAAACTGCCAGCCACTCCCAGTTCACCCGCTCGTGACCCCGCCGCTCCAGGTTTCCACCCCGGGAGCTGCCCTAAAGTCCTTTCCCCACCCTACCGGTCTGCAAGTCTGTGCAGAGCGCAGGCTGTCGCTCACCAGCGGTGTAGGATCCCCACGGCCAGGCACCCTCCCGCTGCCGTTTATCCCCGATATCTGCCTGCAGAATCACGGCTCCCCAATTCGTACCTCAAAACCAGCCACCTGCGATATTCTGTTTGTAGAGATCCAGATCTTCTTACATCTCAGGCTGGTTTCGTGGGTGCTCAGAGTGGTCTGGTAGATATCCAGCTCAATTCCGGGGACCAGTTGGAATAGGGTCCCCTACTCCTCCGCCATCTTTCCCCCCTCTAAAATAAATCTTTAAAAGGCAGTTTCAAAGAATGGGGTATAATTTGGGAAAAAATAAGGGCCCTTTATGGGTGGTCAGGGGGCAGGGTAAGCCTTGGGTTGAGATTGAAGTAGGAGTAGGAATGGGGCAGATGCCTGGGTGGCTCAGTGGGTTGAAGGCCTGAGCTCAGGTCATGATCCCAAGGTCCTGGGATCAAGCCCCGCATAGGGCTCCCTGCTCAGTGGGGAGCCCGCTTCTTGAGTGGGAGCCCGCTTCTCCCTCTCCCTCTGCCTGCCACTCCCCCTGCTTATGCTCTCTCTCTCTCTACCAAATAAATCTTTAATAAAAAAAAAAAAGCATCAGGCAAAGGTGTGGGGGACAGAGTGGAATTTCCGAGGGTTAGGATGTGGGCCGTTGGAATGAGGAGGAATGAGAAGGGGAGCTAGAAGTGAGTCGACAGATTCTTTTTTTATTAACATATAATGTATTATTTGTTTCAGGTGTACAGGTCTGTGATTCATCAGTCTTACACAATTCACAGTGCTCACCATAGCACATACCCTCCCCAGTGACCATCACCCAGCCACCCCATCCCTCCCGACCCCCTCCACTCCAGCAACCCTCAGTTTGTTTCCTGAGATTAAGAGTCTCTTATTGCTTGTCTCCCTCTCTGGTTTCATCTTGTTTCATTTATCATATGATCTCACTGATAGGAGGAATTTGAGAAACAAGACAGAGGATCATAGGGGAAGGGAGGGAAAAATAAGACAGATTCTTAAATCTGGTAGTTTGATAGCGCATTCATATCCAATACAGGACAGGAAAAAAAGTGAATGTATCTATGGAATATACTAGAAGTGGGGAAAGGGTTGATAACTTTTATTGAACATGATGAGGTTTACCCCAGGATTGCTGGTGTTCTCAGAATAATGCAATTCCAGGCCACATTCATAACACCAAGGTATTTTCAAAGATAGTAGTCTCTGAAGATAATCATTGATTGTCAGAAAAGGACAAATGGAATTGACTGGTCTTTCTCAGCCCTTCTCCAGCCCTCTTCTCTCTTCCACCAAACACACAGCATCCAACTAAACCACCCATCAAACAAAGCAAACCAATCTTATAATGACTTCAGACTGAATGGTGACATTTTTAGCCGATGAATGTTTAAAGCAAATGAAAATGCATAGTCTCTAGAATGTGTAAAATTAATACCATTCCAAGTACCAAAGAGGCTTTGCAAATGCCAAGTTTTATTAGGGAATTGGAATTGAGAGGAAAAAGGGACCTTAGAAGTTTTTCTGTGAATTGCTCATTGAAGTCACTCTAAAGTTCTTTCAGCAATGCAGTAATGGATGAAGAATTTTAAGATTTATTGGGATTACTGGGGTGCCTGGGTGGCTCAGTCAATTAAGTGTCTGACTCTTGTTTTCGGTTCAGGTCATGATGAGATCCAGCCCCACACTGAGCGTGGAACCTCCTTAAGATTCTCTCTCCTTCTCCCTCTACCCTCCCTGCCACATGTGCATGCTCTCTCTCTCTAAAAAATAAAATAATAAAATTAAAAAAAGATTTATTAGGATTACTCCCCTGCCTTTCTTTCAAATTACTGTGATACAACACTAAGATTGGGCTACTTAGAGACCTCATTTATTCAAGTTGCAGAATTTAAGGAAAGAAAAAAAGCAAACATATAAGTTACTTTATAGCTCTAAGCTATACAGATGTAAGAAAAAGAACTAGCATATTTAAAGTTAAACTATTTGGCATCACTTACATTCAAAGAATGAAAGATAACCTTGGTACACATAATAGAGTTCAGTTTTATCAATGCTGCTATTAGCTTTTTCTATACAGGCACCAGGAAAACCTGAATGAAGAATTTAGTTAAGTCATTTCTTTTTGATCTTCTAAGAAATTTTAGCAATAGTATCCTTGGATGTTCTAAGGAGAGACCTAATAAAGCTTATTATCAAGTGGGATCAATGTAAGACAAAGAGCTGAGTATATTATAAAAGACAGTGGATAGAAGGGATATTTAATAAGTACAGTAAATTTCTTACAGTCTGTCTTCAGGACTCATTATGGTATATTGATGCCATCTACTCTCTCCAATTTGTTTTTTAAATACTTTGGGAACTCATGAGCACAAAAGCAAAAGACAACAGTATTTTAGTCATTAGGCCTTTAACATATCTGAAAGCAGGCTTTGAGTCACACTGAAGAAAGATTGGGATTTCACAAAGATTACAGGAGTCTAGATCTACTCAGAGAAGGATGGTTGAACTTTATCCAATAGGAGAAGATCTTGTGCTTTGTTTTGACTAAAAGAGATCCAGGCAGAGAATTGTTAAAAAGACAAGTTCAGGCACAGTGTTGCCCTTCACTTAAAATTCTACAGTTTTTACATGGAACTGCCCTTTTCAAGCAGATCCAAAAAAAAAAATCAGTGATTAATTTAGCCTACTAGCCTTGCAAATTCAACCATCTACTTTATTGTATTGGCAAATGTTAACTAATTGTACAGATGTCATAGATTAACTAAAAAAGTTCTGAGACCACTTGAAGAAATTTGCCCAGGCAGAAATTTATCAATGAGTGAAAAGTGAAGGTGTGCATTTATAATGCACCACTTCCTTGTGCACGGGGCTTCAACATCACTCTATCTCTATACTCCAGGAATAGATTTGTAATATAATCAACAGGTGACAGAAGGCAAATATCACTGCTCCTGGCAGTCTGTCAAATCAGAAATTCATTTATATGTGTGACAAGTCCTCTATCTCAGGACTCTTGGCGGGAAAGGCTTGATTGGCACCAGTTACTTTATGGCCATGGATGCCTTCTGTGAGGCTTCCCCAGGCCCTCCTCCCTTGGACAAAGACAAAGTCTACCAGTTACATTTCTCCCACAAGCTTAGGAAAATGATGGCTTCCTTTCCCCACACAGCATAGAGAGTCCATATACCTCTGAGACCTACTCCGTCTTCTTTCTTCATAGGTAAGAGCACAGTCTTGCTGGTGGGCTCTTGATGGTAGGCTACCCGACTTCCTGATGATAGGAAACTTTCACCTTCTACCCTGGCTACTGACAATCTCTCCTTTTGTACTAGTACATAAGAAACTAATTAAATTCTATTTTAGAACTGGCTTACATGTAGTTTTGTTAGCTGTATGTAATAAAACAAACCAAATAGCTAACTAACATGTACTCATTACAGGATTCAAAGTCAACTGCTGAGTACCTGAGATTATAAAATAGCTTAAATAATATTTTATAGGATATATAATATATATTATTTTATATCATCCAATTTATTCCTCTCAAGGATGAAAATTAATGATTACAAGTATTAAAATTGATCTGTATCTATTATCATTAAATTGATTGGAGAGACTGTCTTTTCCAAAGCTTACTTGGTTCTCCATGTATGAAACACACATTAATTGGGGCCTGCAGTGATCCAAGAACCACATGAGGCCTTGGGAAAACAAAGACTAGCAAGACTAGGAAGTGGTGCTCACCCTCAAATTCTCCTAGACTATTTAACCCACTGAGAATCAGATACTTCCAAATTTTTGAAATTCATAGATGTGTGAGCATGTGTTTGCATAAAATTCCTTAATAAATAGGATCATAATTATAAAATGCACACAAAGTTTAGAATAGTAAAAAGAGAGCACTATTCTTTATTTCAAGAGACAAATCTAAGATTAGAAACATACACATATGAACAAGTTACATTCATCTTAAGGGTGACTCAATGTACAAATGTGGCTATTTCCAATCAACATGGAATAGGTAGATTAATTAAAGGAAGAATGATTTTGGATATCCTGGACAAAATTAGGAACCTATTCTCCAAATATAAAGAAATTTAGGCAAAGATTCAGAGACCAAGGAAGCAAGTGGTACCCAGGAGACTGATGCTATGCAAAGAATCTGGCCAGTAGACAAAAAGAGGAAATAAAGTAAATGGTGAGGAAATTTAAAAAGTAATGAAATCTATCTTTCCATGGGGTGATCAAAGGTTATTACTGTGTAGAAAGTGGCAAACTAGCATGGCTATGGAATGTTTGAGAAATTTTCTAGCTGTAGTTTTGAAGACTTTGTTGAAATCACTAGTATCCGGGAAACTATCATAAGTAAGTTTACGTTAATTCAGGTTTGAGGTAATATGATAAGAGAATACTAAGATTGGTCCAATGTGTAGAAAAGATGAGAAAACTTGGCAAACACACAAAAGGTTACAGAGAGATAGGAAACCTGGGGCCAGAAGGGACATTGGCTGCAGTATTAGAGAAGTGGACAGTGAAAACGGCTCAGCAGGAAGAAATTTCACATTCATGGGAGTCGGTAGTAAGAGGTCAGGGAAAACACAAAGAGGTAGGCACTTGCCCGGGTTCAGGGGAGCAAAGCATCAAGAACCCCAAGGCCCCAGGCTGACCTTACCTCCCGTTTGCCCAGGACAACACTGATTTATGTCGTTTTACCCTTACTCAAAAAATGCCCTTGTTTGTATGACAGATTAATTACATACTCATCCTTCTAGGAGAGTGAATGAAGAGGAAGACTTTCACTTGTATTCTCTGGACAGAATCCTTGAATGGAATTATTAGCAATAACCAAGTTAATTAGTTCCATTCGATACATGTTTCTGTTTGTTAAGCTTTTTACTTGCCATGAAAAACGTTATATAATAACCCAAAATCCTTGTAAATCTACCACACTTTTCCTGTCTCTAGAAGAATCAAAACATTGAAAAGAACCAGTTCCTAGTGCATAATACATTTTATCCAACTGCCTAGAAAGCGGGTCCCTCTCAATGGTTAATTCATGAATCCACAAAGAGCTTGGTTCATTTTGGTTCCACTTACTTTTAGCAGTCATGATGAGGTTTCAGAGCCTGACAATTACAGAACAATATTAGTTGTGACTGAACTCAAAATGACTTCCTCAGATAGTATTTCAAGTTTCTGAAAACATTTACTGGCTTTAAAAAATTAGATAATGACTCTTGAATATAATAACATCTACAGATCTGAATTTTAACGTGACATGCTTGCTATTGAGTCAGATCTTTTTAATTGATCTTTAAAATATACAAGTGTTGTTCCTTTAATTTAATAATTATGATTTCTATGCACTAAAATCTGATAGAGATTTACAGACTGTTTTTAAAGAAATCGTTTTCATACATAAGATTTGAGTCTTATGAAATCTCTGGAATGTTAAAAACTAAAAGCAGGTATAATTATATCTATTTTACCAAACAAAACCCTAATACTTCTAAAAATTAAATGATTAATCAGGATCAAAACAATGTTTTATTGTTTTTGCACTACAAACAACCCTATTTCCCACCAGCTCTTTCTTACTATGTTGTACATAAAAGTGCATTTCAGTAATTTTCATAATTTGGACAGAGCCATGCTAAAATGGAGTTTGTGTCTTTCATGAGGACAAAATTTATGAAGATTGACAAAGTGTGTAGGATGTTTCAATTTCCTAAAATGCATCAATCTAACAGAGAAATGATTACATGTGAATTATACATATATCATGAAAGCGAATCAGCTGAGGACAGCTATAGGCAAAATTTCCTAAGTTTCCATTTGTTGTAAAACTACTGCTTTCAAATAAGTACAACTTATGTTTTTTTTAATTGAGCTCATTCACTGGTGTTCCCTTAACTCTTTTTAGTTAATCTGATTTATCCATCCATTGAACAACTACGTTATTAAAATATTTCCCTCCCAGGATGAGAAAGTGAAGCAGGTTTCTCTGTTTGTTTTCCTCTGCCATCTTCCATATTTAGGAGAGAGGGGAGATCAAATGAACAAAGAGGTAGAAGGAGGAAGAGGACTCAGAGGAAAAGTGGAAGAATGAGAAAGGAGAGAGAGAGACAGAGAAGAGTGATCCCCACTGCAGAAAGCAGTGTTAGTGTGTCTGGCTTCAAGCTGTGCACTGTGGAACTCCAGGCACCACCATTCACATGGTCAGTACTGTGACTAGTTGCCCCCAAGGTTGCCCAAGGCTATGGCCCTAAATGGTAATATAATCGTAACTCACATTACACATACACATACACACAAAATGTGCCTATCAGGGATCTCCACAAGCAATAGCCTAGTGTTCATGTCATCTGGCTGAATTTCATCGATTCTCTACGTGGCACTGCATGCTTGGTCCAAGTACAGTGAGGTGGGATGTGTGTATACAAAGGAGAATTGCCCTCAACTCTGCTTTTGTCTGTTGCTTTTCTGGGCCATTTACGTAGACTAGGTTTCATTTACAATTGGAGTGTGAGGGGGAGAATTGGCTGCGCTAACATGTCATAGAGGTACATTAATTGATATGGGATAAAAAGAAACAGTGACATTAAATAGTGCAATCACACCTAAGTGCTACTGAGACAAAAGGGGAAATTATTTCATCCATATCCTGAGGAAACTTATTAAGAATAAAAAAGTACATATTCTTTCCCTCCCCAGTAAAATGATTACTCTATAAATTTAAATTTAGTAACTGCTGCTAATGAGGTTGTTTACATTTGTACTGTCACTTTCATATCAAGACACATCATGAATAGGAACAGATCTGCTTTGCAATGTGCAATACAACCTTAGCAGTGACTCCTCATGGTGCTTTTGGAAGTCCGTACATCATGTGCCCTGAGCCAAGTAAAGGGAATCTTTCAGAGCAGCCATATTTGATCAGCCTTAATGGACATTTTGGTTATAGTTAAATCATAATTATCACCACCAGCTGCTCAAATTGTGTTCATCCAGCATACATTTATGGAATGCCTACTGTGTACTTCAGACAAACTTGCTTTTAGTGATGCTCTAGAATCTCACATGTTGAGAGGGCTGTGCCTTTTAGGAAATTACTTCATAATGATGGGGAATGACAAACCAGTACCCTTAAAGAGTAAATGGACCTTTAGGAAGTAATTTTGTCACCTAGTCTGCAAGAAATTTCAAATAATGGTGGTCATGGGCACTTATCTAACACCGACTTCACAATTCTACCATATTTCATATAATCATGACAACCATAGGGATCCTTTCTTTCTTTTACAGATGGAACAAAGGGAAATGCCTCATATTCTAATCAACTCAAAAGTTGTGGCTACCCAAGCCAAAAAAACTATATATATACATATATATATATATATATATATATATACACACACACACATATATATGTAATGTTTTAGATATATACACACATAAATATATATACATATGTGTTTTAGAATTTATGATAAATATATATTGTTATATATATAAAACACATAAAAGTTGGTTTATAATTTACAAATTGAGTCGAATTATAAAATTTATATGTAAATTATTTTATTAAAACCTATTTTTTCCTATCAACAGTGTTACAACAGTTTTGACTTATAAGGATTACATATTTAAATCAGAACTAAAGTGACAGTTATATATAGCCAATTGAAAAAAATACCATAGAGGACCACAAAATTCCCAAATATATGGTTTTGCAATATATCATCCAGTCCATTAATATATGTATGAACATATTTACAGTATTATGAATATATAGTTCCATGGAGAGAGCTCATATTCAGAAATTATTTAAGAGTTTTCTGCTTTCAACTTGTTCATTCTTATTTATGGTCATCCTCATCCTCTTCTGTATTGTTTTATCAGGCCTCCAACCCTTCATTAGTCAATACCTCTCTAGGGCTTTCAGCTGCTTTATTACTAGACTACTACAAAGCCGTCACTAATCAATTACCTGAAGAATGAATTTCTCTTCTTTGCCAAGCTGAGAATTCATTAAAATTCTTGCCTCTTTTTTTAATAAGTTTAAAAATCATGCATTGACTTTTTCAAGCTCATTAAGTTCCCCAGACTATGCTATATAAACTGTTTCTTTGCCCTCTCCCTCTCCCTTGCTTTCCTCCCTTTTCCTTTCTTGTGTGTATAGCTGCATCTGATGGGTTGATGCTGGAACCTAATAGGAGTTACAGTGCTATACCACAGTAATGACTCCATTTATGTAAAGCAGTGGTTTTTTGTTTGGTTTGGTTTGGGTTTTGTTGTTGTTGTTGTTGCTGTTTTGTTTTCTTAAAGCAGTGTTCTTTTTTCCAGTCTTTGATACCAAGAAAGACTCCCTTTCCTTTTTATTTTTTTCCCTTCCCCTCTGTTCCTGGAAGCAGATAGAGGCAGGGAAAATTCTAAGCAGAGGGGTCTTTGGCATCAGTATCCCACAGAATCTTCTGGCTTTCCATCACACTTAGAATAAATTCCAACTCCTTGTCATGTCTTACAAAGTCCCACAGGCTCTATGCAGCTTCTCTCTTTGACCGAAGCTCACACCAAGCGCTCTCCTCCAGATCCAGCCACAGTGACCTACTTTCTATTTCTGGATTGAGCCCAATTCTTGGCCCCTCAAGACTTTCACACTCACTGTTCCCACTGCTTCTTAGATCCAGGATCACCTCCTCAGAGAGGATTTCCCAGACCATCCAATGTAAACTTGGCTCCCATCCTCCCCAGGCATTATCCTATAACCCCATTTACTGCCTTCTTACCATAATCTGTGCTGCTTTTAAATTTGATTATTTAGAATCTATATCCATCCCCCAATTAGAAGGCAAATCCCCCAAAGCCATGTGTCTCCTTTCACTGCAGCATCCTAGAATCTGGAAAATTATCTATAAAAGTGACACAGAGTAAATAGGAGTTGAGTGAATAAATTGGCTAATAAGATGAATCTTCTAAACTGGACATTCATCATGATTTATGTCTTAACTTAAATCACTTCCTAGGCCCTCCCACTGATAAGATCTACCTCATATATGGCAAAAAAGAGACTTACATGAGCATATCACCCAGCTTGCGTGCTCGTCCCATCAATCTTCATCTACCCAAAGATTGGATTTTTCAAGGACCAAATTTAGCTTGTGGACAGGACCAATTCTTACCAAACTATGAGATTTTATGAACAACCTCTCAAAGTTCATTGGCATATAAATAAATACTAATCTCCTGTCTCCCTTGTTCTTCTACATATTTCTACATGCTTTTCTTCACTTAACACCCAGAATGAGCCTTTTATTCATAAACCTCTAGTCCATGTTTTTCCTCTTTTCAAATAGAACTAAATAAATTAAAAAAAAAAAAGATCTGGACTTACGGAGAGACTTTATTCAAAAAGATTGTAGCAATAATGGAAGGGAGTTACTGAAATGGGAAGAAATCTCAGACCGTGAAGTCTGCAAACAAATCCAGAGGCCAAGCAGAAAAAGATAGGATAGGATATCCTTTATGGATAGCAGTGAACCAGACTAGAAAGAAGAGGTGTGGCGGAATGGATGAGCACTTGGTTTGATTGGACAGTTGAGCAGGAGAGATCATTATGGAGGAGATGTTCTAAATTCCAATGTTTAACCTTAGGGATGAGTCAAGGTCAGCATCCTATGAAGAAGAGCAACACTTAACTAAAGTTTGGTCAAGTTAAATTAACAGGCATTTTGTTATAATTGGCCAGCTGATCATTTGAGACAAAGAATGGGAATGGAGAGGAGGGTCAGTGTCCGGCTTTGCCCTGAGTAAACAAGGACATCCTCCCCAGGTCTTATCTAAGTCATGGGGAGAGGGTAATTCTTTGCAGTAAGCCACAAAGGTGGGTGGATATTTTTTATCATCACTGATTCCCAGGAACACAGGGCTCAGGTAAAGTTTAATATGGTCACTTCCCATGGGTTTCTAGTTCAAAGTAAAACCTAGTGTTTTCTGTGATCTACAAGGCCCTACGTGATCTGAATTCCACCAGTTCTGAGTTATCGCCATCCCACCTCATCTATGCTTCATTGGCCTCCTAAATAAGTTTCCATGCTAGGCATGTTCCTGCTCCAAGCCTTCTGGGCTTGCTCACCCTCTGGCTGAATATCTTGGAGAACAATAACACAGCTTTCTCCCTCATTGCCTTAAGGTGTCTACCCAAATGTCATCTTTTTACAAAGCCTATCTTGACCACTTTACATAACAAAATAACTCTTCTCAAAACAACTCAGCCCTCCAAACTCCTGATCCTGCTGCATTTTACCCCATGGCACTTACCACAATTGTATAGGCTTTGGCTGTTTTTGTGTTGGTCTCTCTTCACTGAAATGTAAGCTCAAGACGGCAGGGACTCCGTCTCTTTTATTCACTGCTGTATTATTATTATCAATAATTATTTGTTAGATAACTGAATGAGCTAACAAAGGATTAAATGAATGAACAAACAAGTGGATAAAACTAATTATATTGTCTCAGACTGGGAAATTTTGTTGAAACAATCAATAGTGTTTAAGAAGTGATTTCTCTTAGGAGCCTAGGGAAAAGGAGGACCAAAATCAGGGACCCTAAAATTAAGAGGGTCATAAAACTCTGCACTCAATTCCCAACACTAGAAATCACTGAAGAAATGTACACCTCAGGGCGCCTTGTTGGCTCAATCGTTAAGCATCTGCCTTCAGCCCAGGTCATGATCCCAGCATTCTGGAATCGAGACCCGCATCGGGCTCCCTGCTAAGCAGGAAGCCTGCTTCTCCCTCTCCCACTCTCCCTGCTTGTGTTCCCTCTCTCACTATCTCTCTCTCTCTCTGTCAAATAAATAAATAAATAAACTTAAAAAAAAGAAATGTGTAACTTATTACAATTTAAATAAAGCCAGCAATAAAATTGATGCAAGTTCCTGGTGCTTTATCCATCAGTCTATAATATCACATTTGGCATGGACCCAGTCTACAGAGAGATATATGGCACCTATTGGCTAAAAATGGAAATGTTAAGGGAATCTCTAAATATATTGAAAACAAAAAAGGAAAAATAGAAATTAATTTTGTTGTTAGAATAAATACATGATTTGTGTTCCAAGTATAAATAGACTAATCAAATGTCATACTGACATTTCTAATAATGATTGAACTGTGCAAATTCCATTAGTGAGCTATGCCTGCCAAGAGAAAAGTTACAGAGGATCAATTAAATAAACAGGAAATTATCTTCCCCCCAGATAGTCCATGGATCTTCCTGTTTGCAGTGGTGCCTGGATCCTTTGAAAATTAGATAGACATTTGTATAAGATTAATAACTCCTCCCCTTCTTCCTTGCAGCCCCAAATCACTCTGTTGCTTAATACCCTAGAGTTATCTAATATCTTCGAAAAAAGAGAGGCTTTTAATGAAAACAGCAAATCAAAAATGGCTTAATATGTCAGAAAAGATCACAGCATTCAACACAAAGACCTCTCCTATTAATAAACACACCTGCAATGTTTCCAAGATTAATGAAAAATATCTTGGCAGAACTCATTTCAACAGTGAATTTGCCTGGCTATACTTATAGATCATCTTAAAATCGCCTGCTTGAGCATAGACAATGATACCATAAATATGTATTTGAAATGAAATTTAAATTTTAGGGAGGCAATATCCATTCATTAAAGAGGAGGAAACAAATGCATTACAATGAATCTCAGGTAAATGAAAAGGGCTGAATCTAGAGCTATGAAAGAGTCTCTTATATTTGTACGTTTGAGGATATTATTCATAGCTAGGCTATACTTCAATTGATTCCTTCAGAGGTACTCTTATCTGAGGGTTTAATGGGAGTGGCTTTAATTCCCACACACTAATTCCCTTAGAACTGAGGAACCTCAAGTTAACATTGCTGGATCAAATGTGGGATTTTGCTGTAGCATGGGAAGGCTGAGCTGGCAAGTCCATCATGGAAGCTACTAGATTTTATCAGCCATGGATAGTCATCACTGGTCTGCTCAGGCCCTTCTGGTCTTACAGGGAACTAAGTTAACTGTAGAGATGCTCCAGAAGCCTTTTCTGTGCAGATTCCTTTCAATAAGCAAAACACTAAAAGAATGCAGACACTTAAGAAGGACATAGTTACAATGCCATTTATATGAAGTTCAAGAACAGGCAAAACTTAACTATGGTGACATAATTCAGAGTAGAGGTAAAATAGATTTGAAGATGTGCCCAGCACACACACACAATGTCCACATCCTAACCTCCAGAACCTGTGAATGTGCCCTTCTTTGGAAAAAGAGTCTTTACATATGTAATTAAAGCTCTTGAGATGAGATTCATCCTGGATTATCCAAATGAGCTCTACATCCAATGACAAGGGTCAGAGACACACAGAGGAAAGACAGAGGAGAAGGCAGCCATAGGAGATGGAGGTAGAGACTAGACTGATGCAGCCACAAGCCAAGGAATGCCAGCAGCCACCAGAAACTGGAAGAGGCAAGGAAGGATCCTGCCCTAGAGCATTCAGAAGGAGTACACTCCTGCTGATGCCTTAACTTTGGCCTTCTGACCTCTAAACCTATAAAAGAATATATTTCTCTTACTTGAAACTACCAAGTTTGGGGTCATTTGTTACAGAAGCCACAGGAAACAAAAGCAAGGGGTTACCTCTGAGATGGGGAGATATAAACTGGAAAGGTGTGCAGGCAGACACTAAGGAGTGTAGGAAATGTTCTAGTCTTGACTGGGAGGTGCACAGGATACACAGAGCCAATACTTAAGGAGTGCATTTTATGTACTTTGCTAGGTATAGGATACCCCTTGATACTAAAGTTAAACAACATAAAAGGAGGTAATTTTTATAAAGTGAAAATAAACACTCCAAGTTAATTCTCAGCTTTTTATTGATTAAAATACTTATAGTAGTGAGTATTTTAATCTATTAAAAAGCACAAAATTTCAAACACTTAAGGCACTATCAAAAATAATACATTGGGAATGTGAGAAAGTATTAAACAATGGACAGTCTGTATTTAATCTTTAGGTCCACGAATCTTATATTAAAAGCAGATAAAAACAACTACAGATATTAAAATGAAGGCACATTTAAATTAAAAGGAAAAAACAAGAGATTTCCTATGTCTGGCATGTTTCATTATATAGAAGTATCTCAGGGCCATCTGGGTAGCTGTCAGTTAAGCAACTGACTCTTGGTTTTGGCTCAGGTCATGATCTCAGGGTCATGAGATAGAGCCCTACGTCAAGCCTCATGCTGAGTATGGAGCCTGCTGGAGATTCTCTCTCCTTCTCCCTCTGCTCTTCCCTGCTCACTCTCTCTCTTTCAAAAAAAAAAAAAAAAAAAAAGCATCTCATAGCCCATAAATTTCTGAATAAAAAACCCGGCTATTTAATTATTTAATGGGATTTAAAAATAGCCTAAGTAAAAGATTCAATACTACTAAAGAGCACACACTGCACATGTATATGGGGAGGAAGAGTAGACATTCTCATTCATTATTGGTAGAAATAAAAATTAGTACAACCTTTATATAAGGCAATTTGTCAATATCTGTCAGAAATATAAATGCATTACCCCTTTACCTGGTAATTGCATTTCTAGAAAATATACCTTACATATACTCACACATGCAAAAAGAAGTTTATATAACGTTATTGATTTCAGTATTGTTGTAACAAAGTTTAGAAAACCTAAACATCCATCAGTATGAAACTGTTTGAATATATAATGTTCCATCATGCAATGAAATGACTGAAGAAGCTCCTTTTATACTGGCATAGCATGATTTACTGTTAAGCTAAAACAGGTAAAATGCAGAACAATCCCTGTAATATACTACTTTCTTTATAGATTTGATTTATTTGACAGAGAGAGATAGTGAAAGAGAGCACAAGCAGGGGCAGTGGCAGGCAGAGGGAGAGGGAGAAGCAGACTCCCCACTAAGCAGGGAGCCCGATGCGGAACTCAATCCCAGGACCCTGGGATCATGACCTGAGCTGAAGGTAGATGCTTAACCAACTGAGACACCCAGGGGTCCCAATATACTACTTTTTAAAAAGGATGTTCAGGGGCCCAGTTGTTCGCTCATAGGGCTTGATTGGTAGAGAAATGTATAGAAGAAACATTTTCCAATATACTCTGATATCTTCTGAATTTTGAACATTAGGTATTCAAAGTAAATAAAGTTAAAAATATGAGCAATATAGCCTATAAGTAACTTTTAAGTAACAAATTAGTAAAGTGAATAGAAAATTCTTCATTGGACCCAAGTATGCATAGGAATTCAGTATAAGATAAATGTGTCACCATACATAAAAGATAGACTAGTCAATAAAAGTGGTTGGAAAATGTAAACCAAGACCCCTATTTCACTAATCTCACCAAGTCCATTGTACATGGATTGGAAAAAATTAATGTTAAAAAATAAAGCCATAAAAGTACTATAATAAAATAGGTATCAAGAAGACTAAGAATATATGATAGCCAAAAATCAGAGGAAAAATGACAGGTAGATTGATATACACATCTGTAGCAAAAATAAAATTTAAAAGCAAACAATAAAAACTGCAAAAATATGTAAGACAAAATATTAATGTTTATTCAACAAACATTTACCAAGCAGCTACTAAGTGCTAGAAAATGAGAAATTGAGGTGAATGATACTGGCACAGCTTTTGCCCTCATGAGGATCTTATAAATAATAAGAATACAAATTATACTGATAGAATTATTTGCAAAGAACACAAATTTATAGAAAGGTCAATAATATATTTAAAATATTCATCTTCACTCAAATCAAAGAATAACTATAAAAGCTATCTAAGATCAGATTATTAGAAATTGATAAATTCAGCATTAAGAATGGAGGAAATGGATACCTTCATACATTGTGTGGAAGGGTATATAAAAATATATAGCCTTTTTATAGGGAAATCTGACAATGCAAAAAGTAAAATGTGTATGGCTTTTACTGGAGCAATTTCACATCTAGAATCTTACACTAAGAAGAAAAACAATCAAGTGCATAAGAATTTATATGAGCAAGGATATTCACTGCAGCATTATTTATAAGAGTGAAAAAACAAAATTAATCCTCAATGTGCACTACTAAAGAGTTGATAAAATGAAGCGAAGTAAGAGGAAATGCAAGGGAATTTTCTAGAGCCATTAGAAGGGAAACAAGTTAGTTATAGTCATTAACTGAGAAAGCAATTCCATGCTATTGTGAGGAAAAAAAATAGTTTTTCAAATCTATGACCTTACCTGTAGGGAAATCTTTGCCCATTTTTGAGAAATAACCAAGTCAAACCTTCAATACAAATGAGTTACCCAGGCTGCTGTCTCCCAGCCTAGGACAGGCATGCAATGAGCCAGAGTAACTTGTCTATAGTCCCAAGGGCATCACAGAGGGTTGACGCTACATCTCAGATGGCTGACCCACCTTCTGACCTTCGGAGAAACCAGAATTCTGTGTAGGCAAGGCCAGAGTCTTTATCAACATCAGAATTACTAGTGTTGATGGAGAGTACAAAATGATTTGACATTTAGTCAGATTAAGTATAAACTCTGTCCATGACTCAGCAATTCTGTTTCTAATATACCCCCCAAAGAAGTTTTCTCACAAACGCATAAAGGAGCATCTAAGACAATATTTGCTACAGCATTGTATAAGGATCAATGAGCTGGCAGTAACCAAATGCCCATCCCTGTGGAATGGATAGATGATGTTACATGGCCCAAGAGGCCGCTAGAAACAATAGATTAGCTGCACACATAAGAGCAAGGAGAGTGCTGAGCAAAAAAAGAAACAGAAGGATATCTGCAAAACAAAAACTATCCTTCATGCAAGTTAAAAATACAAGCAAACCGAACAACTACAGACATTTCCAGATATCAATCCTATTACATGGTCGCCAGCCTGGGGTGGGAAGACAGTCATGGGAATGGCGAATAGGGATACAATGTCACACATATATATAACTTATAAAGAGGGATATGGACGAAGGATATGGACTAAGGATAATAATATGCCATGGAGGAGGTATATAATTAACTCTCTATACCTGAACAGGAAGGAAAGAGAAAGAAAGAAAGAAAGAAAGAAAGAAAGAAAGAAAGAAAGAAAGAAAGAAAGAAAGAAAGAAAGAAAGAAA